>NW_026727656.1:0-51373 GCF_029784015.1 Lycium ferocissimum
GATATCATATATATATAAACATATAGAGTGCGACCACGAAGGTTCGGCGTTGCATCTTGTGACAAGGCTCGAAAGTCCTGCAGCCCACTTCCGGGGGCCAGGGTTGTATCTACCCGGCCTTACCAAGGCGTCGAGGTTGTCCATACCATCTGAGCGTGCGTGCGTTTTCGTAATCGTATACATACTCTAGACATATATTCATATACATATATTCTTATACATATGCTCTTATACACATATTTCTACCCGGCACCGCGAGCTCTAGACTCATTATAGCCCTTCATAGGCACCCATACATATAATAGCTCGTAGGCATCTTTGACATCATTCTTCCTTTGTCATTATACTAACATCAACACTACCGTTACGTCTACATTATAGACTTGCTAGTCATATGAAGAACTTTTGGTCAAGTAACAGTACAATCATGGATTGTGAGCTTATGAGCTCGGAGTGTCAACCAAGTAGGCACAACATACTCATATAGAGGAATTAGGAATTTGGCCAAGAACCATGCCTTATGAAAGAAGGGTTAGCCTTACATACCTTTTTTGTCGCACTATTTTATGCTCGTACGACTCCTTCCGATGATAGCGTTTAAACCTTCATTAATATCATAACAATGGCCATTAGTCATACACATTATGCTCTCTATCTAGGTTTCTCAATTTGCTTCTAATCTACCCATAATCATGGTCATAATGCCCAACTTCATCCATTCATCTAAAGTGTCTAGTTCATGTTCTTAACACCATTTATAACACATTTATATCACAACCCAACAACATTCATGATTCAATTCCAACTATGCCTCAAAAGCGTCACTATTCATCATTCACAACCCATTTGCTATTCTCTTATAATGACCAAGTATTTCAACTCCCAAATACCTTAAACAACATATAAATATCATGAATCTTACCTTAGATGCTTTAGGAATAAGCCTTGGTTGCTAATGCTCCTCTTTGAGCAAAACCCTAGTTTTTCTCCATTTGGATTTCTTGGCTTGGATGACCTTTGATGATTTCCTTTACTCTTGATCCACTTATTTAGTGTTGTTGATCCTCAAATGTCCTTGAAAACTTGGAGTAATAAATGTAGAGAGATTCTAGAGAGAAGTAGTGAAATGATGAAAATGAAATAAACAAGTCTTGGTCCTTATATTTAATGACTTGAAAATGCAAGCTGTGGGGAACAAAGGGGTCACGGAGGTTTACGTTCTGAGATTCCACTTTACGGACCGTCCCTCGTGGTCGTCTTTAAGCTTATTTGAAACGAAACCTCAAGAATATGCATGGTAGATTTACGACCATGGTTTACGGGTCGTGAATCACTCACCGTCCGTCCACCAAAGTCGTATTTAACCATTTCTCGGCTGGGCGAAAGTGAAGTTTTTCATGGCGCTTACGACCTCCCGCTTACGGACCGTATGCCTTTACGGTCCGTATTTGCACTTTACGACCACCGGCAGATTTCAAACCCGCAACTTTTCATTTTTCCAAGACTTTTCGTTCTAATCGTCCTCATCCATTTTCATGCATTACTAGCTCATTTACTTACATTGCCCATGAAACATTATACACTCGCACTCCTCGCACTCATCACTAGTTCGTCCGCTTGCGACCAACGGGAAATTTTCCGAGGTGTAACAGATCATAATAGCTCGCACGAGCAGAGTAGTGAGAAACCACATACACAAATCATCATCACAGACTCAATCGACATAATCAAACGAAATCTCATTTTAATGCTAAATAACAGTCAAGTCAAGTTCCTTCCGAAAATCATTCGATAACATATCAAGTAATACTTTAGAAATTGTAGGTACGTGTCAAGATCATATGACATAACTTGTGGGAATAAAAAACATAGTCGTCATTACAGACTCAATAGAATAGTCGAAGCGAACTATTATTTCAAAACCAAGACAAACGTCAAATCAAATTTTCTTTCGAACACCACTCGGGAACATATCACCCGAACTTCAGAAACCATAGTTATGTATCAAAATCATATGCGTGAGATCATTATCATAGACTCAAAAGGTAAGTAACGAACGGCGATCGTACTTCAAATCGGGATCATACTCATTATCATATTCTTTTAAAAGTCGTCGAAGTACATAAGGAAAGTTGCGGGACCCACGAACGGGTGTCGACCCGAGCCGGCCCGCCTATGGAAAACATAATCATCATACATCAAGGAATCATTTTTGAGCATATCGAAGGCGATCCGGTTAAATATAACGTGAAAGTTACGGACTTTCGTAGTTTTTAATCATTTAGGAACAAAACTCTTTTAAAAACCAAACTTTTATGCAACTTTTGAAACTTATTCATACAAAAGACATAGGGGTCAATATTTCATCATATCATGCGTACGAAGGCCAAAAACAAATAATAATCACAGACATGGTCGGATCGCGAGAGTAGAATTTCCTCGAGGCTCGTATTATAGCCTATTTACGACTAAGGCATGCCAAAGAAGGAAGGGTTGCGCTTTACATACCTTGATCGCTCTCAACGCTAATCCAAACTCAAGCTAATTCCAACCTACGTCTCGGGCTGCCCAAGGTCTACAAGTAAATCATAATATGCCAAACATTAGCCATAGGCATTTAGGCATTTAATTCCAAATTAGCCCTTAATTCTACGAAATTTGGGCAAGATTTCCCACGTAAATAGACCAACCCGAGAATTTACCTCGGCCAAATCAAAAACAACAACAACAACAACCAACCTTGCAACATCAGTAAGCAATCCGAAAGGCAATATAACATCAGTAACTCTCTTTTATATCATTCGACAACATTCAATACTTTCAATTCAACGGCTTACATTCAAGCCAACATTAACACTTATACATTCCAATATCGACCCAAACCCATACCAACCACATTCAAGAACATTTTAAACAATTCATACAATATTTCCAACATTCCAACAATTGCTCCAATTTACCCGAAACTAGCCCCAAACCCGAGAACCTCAACTATAACAATAACAATGTCATTCCCATAAATATACAAATTACATCAAATGCACAATAATCTCCAATTCAGCCCACAACACTTACGATATCAATTTGAGTCATTAAACAACTATCGTCAACATAGAATTCATAACGACAACAACCAAAATACTAATTAACATTAATCCATTCCTTATCACATAATATAACCCATTTTCGGCCAACACCATATATATACATATTAATGATTCTCATCCATTTCTTCACTCTACAACATTCAAAACATGCTAACTAAACTTCAATTCATTACTTCAACACAACACAACACACACACACCTACACGGCTATACACTACACACACAACCTCAACTCCAACATGCCATATTTCATGAATTTCCTCCATTTTAACATATTACAACATACATACACCCTTCATAACACATAAAACATGATTAAATCTTACCTTTCTTCTTCAACTCCACAATTTGCCTAGGGTTTGCAATTGACACAACGAATGGTTGGATGACCCGAACAACACTTTCACGTTACTTAGGGACCTCAAATTAGTGGATTTGTATCAAGAAAATAATTTTGGGATGGCTTGAATTAAACTTCAATTTTTCTCCTCTTTGGCCGAGAGCCTCTCTATGGGGTTCTTCAACTTCTATTTTTTTCTAAGTGTTGGAAATGAGTAAAGATGACTTAGAAGTCATCTTTTAAGCTTCCACATAAATTTCCCAAGTGTCCATGGCCCACACACATGTGTTGGACCAATTAAAATTGTCCACAAAGTGTGTGGGACCAATTCAAGCCACATGGCCAATTTTCATGAACTTTAAACTTCCAAATATTCCACTTTTGGTCCCAAATTTTTCTAAACATTCCATGCCAACAAATTCATGAACAACTTGTGTCTCAAAACGAAATCGAAGGTCAAAAGTCTCGACATTGTATCCCGGAATGGTTTTGTCTCTAATCTATCATAGTTAAACCGGATTGTCCCAATGAACAAAATACAGGATATAACACTGAGCATATTTCAGAATCCATATATATATAACATATAACGTAGCACATATACACAGTACCCGGCCGAAAGGGGCTCGGCGTACCGGACACATCATATTTCAGAATACAGCACAGTGCGTACGATAACATAACCGGCCCGGGTCTTGGCGAAAAATGTAATAACAGAATACACGAACAAAGTTATAAGTAACAAAATACGGTTTAAAACAATTTCAAAGACTTAATATGTTAATCACACGAAGCATCGTTTATAGGCCAAAACGGTAGTCAAATCAGATTTCCTTCCGAATATCACTCGGAAGCATATCAAATCGAATTTCAGAAATCATAGTTACGTACCAAAATCATGTGCATAAGATCATTATCGTAAACTTAAAAGGTAGGTAAACTAATCATACTTGAAATCGGGATAATAGTCATATCATATTCTTGCAAAAGTCATCAGAAGTACGTAAAGGAAAGTCGCGGGACCCACGGACGAGTGTCAACCCGAGCTGGGCCCGCCTATGAAAAACATAGTCATCATACATCATGGAATCATTTTTGACCATATCGAGGTGATCCGGTTATGTCTGTGAAAGTTACGGACTTTCGTAGTTTTCGGAATCATTTAGGAACAAAACTCTTTTAAAAACCAAACTTTTATGCAACTTTTGAAACTTATTCATACAAACGACATAGGGGGTCAATATTTCATCATATCATGCATACGAAGACCAAGAAACAAATAATAATCACAGACATGGTCGGATCGCGAGAGTAGAATTTCCTCGAGGCTCGTATCATAGCCTATTTACGACTAAGGCATGCCAAAAGAAGGAAGGGTTGCGCTTTACATACCTCGATCGCTCTCCAAGCTAATCCAAACTCCAACCTATGTCTCGGACTCCCCGAGGTCTACAAATAAGTCAACGGATATCAATTATTAGCTATAGCCATTTAGGCATTTAATTCCAAACTAACACTAATTTCTACAGAAATTTGGGCAGCATTTCCCCTGTAAATAGACCAACCCCGAGAATTTAACTCGGCCAAATCAACAACAACAACATCAACAACCAACCTAGCAATATTAATAATCAATCCGAAAGGCAAGACAACCTTAATAACTCTCTTTTTCATCATTCAACAACTTTCAATATATTTGATTCAACGGCTTACCTTCAAGCCAACATCATCGCTCATACATTCAAATACTAACTCGAACCCATGCCAACAACATTCAAAGACATCTTAAACAATTCATACAACATTTCCAACAATCCAACACTTACTCCAATTTAAAACAGTCCCCAAACCGAGAACCTCACTATAACACATTTCTCATTTCCAAATCATAATTTGCATCAACAATCCACACTATAACGATATCATTCTCATAAATATATAAATCACATCAAATACACAATAACCTCCAAATCAGCCCATACAATTACAACATAAATCTTGAGTCATTAAACTCTCATTTCCAACATAGAATTCATAACGACAACATTCAAAACACTAATTAGAATTGATCCATTCATTGTTATATAATATGCCCCATTTTCGGCCAACATTACACATGCACATATGATCATGATTCTCATTCTTTTCTTCACACTACACAACTAAACATGCTACATAGAACTTAACTCATCACTTAAACACAACCCACACATCACACGGCCAAACCTCATACACATGGCCTCAACTTCAACATACTATATTTCATGATTTTCATCCATTTTAGCATACTACAACATGCATACAACCTTTATAACACATAAAACATGATCAATTCTTACCTTTCTTCTTCAACTTCACAATTAGGCTAGGGTTTGCGATCTACACAACGGATGGTTTGATGACCCAAACAACACTTTCACGTTACTTAGGGACCTCCAATTGGTGGATTTGTATCAAAGAAATATTTTTGGGATGACTAATTTTTTACTTGGTTTTGCAAGGTCTTGGCCGAATGGTTGAAGCTTGTTCTTCAACTTCTTGATTTTTTTTCTAAGTGTAAAAATGAGGATAGATGACTTAGGAGTCATCTTTTAAGCTTTCATATAAGACTTGTACATGTGTCCATGGCCCACACATGTGTTGGACCAATTAAATTTGTCCACAAAATATGTTGGACCATTCCAAGGGTACACGGCCAAAGGGCCTATTTTTGCATGATTTGCAACTTTAACTTATTCCGTTTTTGGTCCCAAATTTTCCTAGTTGATCCATGCCAACAAATTCATGAACAAATTAGGTCTCAAAACAAAATCGAAGGTCAAACGTCCCGACTTCATATCCCGGAATAGTTTTGTCCCTAACTTATCATAGTTAACCCGAATTGTCCTAATGTACGAAATACGGGATATAGCAACAAGGAGTTGCACGAATACGTACCCGGCCCGGGACTTGGTGAAAGATGCATTGAGGCATGCACGAGCAGAGTAGCGAGAAACCATATGCACATAAATCAACATCATAGACTCAATGAAGTAAGTAGTCGACGCTCGAGAATAAAATCGGAAATTATGGTAAGTTCTTTCAAAAACAAGTCGTTAGGGTTATACCAAAGTAAATCTCGGGCCCCACAGACATACGTCAAACCAACTCGGCCCGTACGTGAAAGTTAAAGTCATTACACATTATGAAATCATTTGTGAGCGTTTCAAAGCAATCCGGTTTTGTTTGCGAAAGTTACGGACGTTTTTAGACATAGGATCTTTTAAAGACGAAATTCTTTATGCAATGTTTGAAATCCAAGTATACATAAGGCTTAAGGACCATATGAGAAATATCATATCATGTAGCATATAAGAATCATATACATACTCGGAACGTAAGAGTGGAGTTACCCCGAAGCATAAATCATGTCATATCTTACGTACGTCTAAGACATGCCAAAGAAGGAAAAGGTTAGCCTTACATACCTTAGCCGCCTTCTAAGCTAATCCAACTCGAGTCTCGACTTCTCACGATCTACAATGATGTCATTAGGTGTCAACCATTAGCCATAACACTTAAGAATCCAATTCCAAGTTAACACTTTGTTTACAAAAATTTCGGCAGCATCTCCCCTATAAATCCAACACCCCCGAGAATTCAACTCGGCCAATCTCAACAACAACCAAACCAACAAACATGATAACGATATCCATAAGTGATTCAGAACGCATTCTAACATCAATAATTCCTTTCTACACAATTCGACAACATTTCATTTATATTCAAATAATCTACATACGATCGATTCAACTTCATTGATCATACGTTCAAGTATTAATCCGAAACCATTCAAACACGATTCAAGAACATTCCAAGCAATCCATGCAATGTTCCAAACCACAATGTACAACATGACCCAAAACTTGCCATATTCCACAAGAGCAATGGCGACACATTTCTTTCCTCCGAATTCATAAACTACACCAATGCTCCGCATACTAGCAATCATCATTCCCATGAACACAAGAACCTATATTAAAATCATGTTGCTTTCCAAAACAGCCCACAACATTTACAAATCCAACATGAATCATTAAACACTCATTTTCATCATAGAATCTATAGCAACAATCAACCAAAACACTAAATAAACTTAGTCCTTCACTTCTACACTACCCCACATACACACACGGCCACAACACCACACCACCCTTTTCATGAATTTTATTCATTCTACATACCACAACACATACAAATCATCCATAATATATGCAAAAGAGGATTGGACCTTACCTTTTCCACCTACTCCACCTCTCGGCTAGCTTGATGAACTACAACAACGAATGGTTTTCTTGTTCCAACAACCATTCCACGTCGACGAGGGCCTTCTAATTAGTAGAGGGACAAGGGAAAAATAATTTTTCTTGATCACTCTCCCATGACCTTAGGTTCGGCCAGCCATGGCCGATCCTCTCTCTCTTTTCTTTCTTTTTTTCTTTTCTTGAATTCCAAAATGATGACTTATGTCTTATTAATCACCACACCTATATATATATATATATGTGTGGCACATGACCATGCACATGCCTCATTTTTCTTCCAAATTTTTCTAGAATTCTCTATGGTTGAAAATGAATAAGATGACTTAATTTTCCATCTTCACCTACATATATATTTAACACATGTGGCCCATGGCCCACATATGCCACACACTACACACACCCACGGCCACTTGGCCATGTTAATTCATGAATATTAAATTTCCAAAGCTTCACTTTTAGTCCCATATTTCATGAAATATTAGTTTCCATAATTCCGCTTTTAACCCTAAATTTTTCTTAATATTTCCATCCAATGAAATCATAAGAGACCTTGTGCATTAAAACAAAATCGGAAAACAGCCTTGTCCGTAACTCTTCGCAATCAACTTAAAAATATTCCGACGTACAAAATGCGGGATATAACATCCTTCCCCCCTTTGGAACATTCGTCCTCGAATGTTCAACTAGTTCTGCGGGGGCGCATAAGCACCTCGGGGGTTCCTTTTATAGCCACCACATATAGTTCATTCATCAGTCCGCATAACCAACTTCGGAATTTAGATTACCTGTTCTTCATCTCCTCTTCCGCTTCCCAGGTCATCTCCTTCCTGTTATTGTTTCGCCACGCGAACTCGGACTTTTATATTCGGAACACAAACACCTATGACTTTGCATCTTATTGACATAACTCCAACAGATCCCAACGTACGGGAATTACGGGGTGTAATACCCTTTTCTCCTCGGGAACAGTTATCTCCCCTTAGGGTTCGATTATCAGTTGCTTAATCCTACTTTAAAACATACGTCAGTCTCGTAAGGTATTCTAAGGATCTTAGGGGGGTTTTCCTTATCACCACGGCAGGCAATCTCATCCATCGGTCACATTTCTTCCTCATTTTTACTTAATCCCCGTATTGCATGCAATGCACTTCTTCCATTTCTTAACCTTCGTGTATTTGATCGGAATTTAGCTAGTGTTTCACCCTTATTCAAATCTTTACCTCCATTATTATAGTCTTGGTTATCCTTTCGTCAGTCCTTATTCCTTGTTAACTTCCCGATGCAGACTTTTTATCACTATAGTTGGGTATAATTTCACATTGATGCTTCATGTGATTCCATAGCATGTACTCTGATGTTCAGGTTACTTAACGGTCCGTAAATCTTCTTCTAACACCCGGTGGACTCTTTTATTTCCCTTCATGAGAGCAGCGTTTTCTCTTTCCCTCCAAGACTTTCCAAACTACTAATCGCTGTTCTTTTTACCTCAACTGTCACTGTCCTTCTAAATGCTCTACCTTGTTTTTTTTCTTCTTTTGCCTTACCTCCGGTATCGAGACAGACCCTTAGTCCAACCACAGCCATGCCCCGTCCGTCCTCAGCACTAACTCTATTTTAGTAATTGGCTTAGACCATCGTTACATTTTTCTGTAGTACACCCGAAATATCACAGTTGCCTTGCCCTTGCTAAACCTTTACTCATCTTGTCCAATACCTACTTACTCTTATTCCTAGCATACCCATACTCACAGGTGGTATCACTATCCTTGTGCAACTTATATAAGGTACGTTCGATCTTAAACATAATTCTTCCGGCCTCTGGCTCATCCTGCTCCACGTATCTAGTTCATTCCAAAGCTCGCTCGTCCTATTTTGTCATATTTCTTTCCCTTCCTGTAATCGCTCTTGACTCCCCCACTTCCTACCGTAAAGGATTTCCCATTCTCTTTCCTTTAATACTGACAAGTTGCGACAATATTAGCAAACACCTCTATAGCCAACATCTTGGTCCTTAATCTAACATAGCATTGCTACCTTTCCTACTATCTCTTAAGTTATTCAATACCGTCCTCTCGTCATACCTTTTTTCCTTCATACACGTCCATCCCCTAATATCATGTCATTCAAAGTCTCGGCAAAACTTCTCGCTCTACTTTAAATACCATCCTGGCTTCTATCCACTTATTGCTGATTTTTCGATCTTACTAGCTTATGTGAATAAAGGGTCCCATTTGTAGCTCAGGCATCCACACCAAACACATTACCGTGTCAATTGTTTCCATCTCGTCTTTGCATTTCTCTCACTCACTTCCCCCCTTTTGGGGTGTACTTATACCATTACCTATTTATGCTTTGCTCCACGTCCTTATTTCCAACCTCAACTAGGCAGTACTTTCACTCCGACGATAAGTATTCAAAGTCCTCTTAGTATATTATCTCTACCCCAACCTATTTCGGGTGCTTCCTTTGGTGTCCTCTCATCATTTCTCCCATTTATGTCCGGCTTTCGTTCTACACACGAGGAGTCTTATGCTACCTCCATGTCATTCAGGGCACTCCACTCCTATATGATCCTTTCCTTATTTTATAATCCTTTTCTTATTTTCAAAACATATTCTGTTCACCCACGTTGATCCGTATCATACCAGTCGTCTTCTAGCACTCATTTTTTTCCTCGTTTCTCAACCTTCTATAGCTTGGATTTTCATTGTTCCGTCACTTACGGCACTCATATCCTCCGTTATACACATCATAGCCTATTACTACACTGTTGTCTCGCTTTCTTCCTATTCCTTCTTCTATTAGCTCCTCTTCCTTACCGACCTGATGATCCGCCCGTCCTTCGCGACCTTTTATGGTTTCTGCCCGCTCCGTAAATTCCTATTTTCCTTAGATTAATCTAACTCCTCATTTGCCTCTTACGTCTGAATTTGTGAGACTTTTCAAAAAAAACTTCCCAGGGGGTCACCCATCCTGGAATTGCTCTCACGCCAGCACGCTTAACTTTGGAACTTTGATGGAATACGGCGCTTTAACGCTTTCGATCGCGTCTACCTCACCGCACGACCTTCTACACATAATATTGAGTAAGTCGAATCTTAACATATTCCCAAAACGTCCTCACAACACATCCCGGCATTTGTCTTATTAATACATTCCTATCCGTCACCATTCTCTTTTCTTTTTTTTTTTTTTTTTTTTTTACCCCAGTCTACTCGTATCATTACTTCCCGTGACTATAATCTCATCATATTTTTCTCCTATCTATCGATTCAGCCGGTGCCCTAACATATCACTCTATTAAAACCTACCAGTCCTCCCTAGATCATCTCTTAATATCGCTAGTCCATTCCAAATTCCTTATTACCATATCCCCATCTATCTCTATTTACTATTATTGCTAATTCCGCAATTTAACTTATTCTTCCAAAAGGACAGCCGCACTTACGGCTTGGTCAAATCCCATCGTTACTATTCATATGACCTTTTCCAGACATATTCCAAACTTACATCTTACTCTCGTATTATTTCTAGAAAAATTCCGGCAGAGTCTCCTCTGTATTCCTTACTATCCAAAACCTGCACGCAGGAAATACCAACAGTGCCTCACAGGGCCATCATCACATATATACATTATATCATATCGTATCGTGTCACAGCCGCACGGGGCTCCCAATATCAACAACAGTACGAAAATGATTAACTTACCTCGTACATCCAACTCAAACTGTACTTGTTATACTTTTCTCTTTACTTCCCCTTTTCAGTTTTCAGCTTTACATTTCAGTCGTATATCAATACCATACTCAACATGTATCTTTCGTACCTTTACTTACCTGCGTGCTTGTAACTTCCAATATCGTTAATCACCTTCCTCTGTCAATGTCATTCTTCTGCTGCAATCACAGGTTAGCGTAAAGGAATCTCATTTCCTATAACTTGGCTTTACGGCACGATCTAAGATGTCAAAGAAGAGTAACCATCCTAGATGCCCCGTAGCCTCCTGTTTATAAATGTGGCGCGCTTCACACCATAAACAGGACTCTACTGGACACGACTTTGCAGACAACCCCTAGGACGAACCGCTCTGATACCAATTTGTCACACCCTTAATCCGATATTTGTCACACCCTTAATCCGATAGGGTGTGATGGGCACCCGACTCTTACCTAGAGCCGAGCGAACCCACTGACTCTCGTAATACTCATAATCATACTGGGCCTTAACCGTAATATAAATACATAAAGAAAGATTTTTCGGAAACCAAACATGCTTTTCATATTTTCTTCAAATCAAATAAAATCTGTAACATTTGAACTTATAACACAATGCATAATAATACATCGGCTTACATAGCCGCTTACATAACCGACATCTTATACCCACGACACTGTCTGCAAAGTCTCTAACATGGAACATGAAACCATAGCATAATACTCTGACTCGGCCGCACTCCGGAGAAAATGGAGCTCGCCAATCCCGCCGGAACATCTTCTCGCTAATATCTTTAGCTTACTCAGGTCGTACCGCGCGGTATGAAATGCAGCCCCCGAAGAAAGGGGGTCAGTACGGAATATGTACTGAGTATGTAAAGCATGAAATGTAGTAAGCGGGATCACACTGAAGTAAAGAGTACAGAAAATCATAAGACTTGCCTTTTGAAAACATTTGTCATGCATATGCATATATCGGTAAGTAAAATCTTATCATAATCATATCGTCATATCATCGTACACATATACCGTACCCGGCCCTCTAGTGAGGGACTCGGTGAGTAAAATCATATCATAATCATTTATGCATGCAGATATACATATATACATACCGTACCCGCCCCCAGTGAGGGACTCGATGAATAGCGTGTCCCGGCCCCGCTAGCAAGGGACTCGGTATGCCATCCTGGCCGCCATCCCCATCTCATCACATCATCATATCATCATATCATATATATATATATATATATATATATATATATATATATATATATATATATATATATATATATATATATATATATATATAGCGTACCCGACCCTCTAGTGAGGGACTCGGTGAACAATGCAGGGGAGTTGCACGAATACGTACCCGGCCCGGGACTCGGTGAAAGATGCATTGAGGCATGCACGAGCAGAGTAGTGAGAAACCATATGCACATAAATCAACATCATAGACTCAATGAAGTAAGTAGTCGACGCTCGGGAATCAAATCGGAAATCATGGTAAGTTCTTTCAAAAATAAGTCGTTAGGGCTATACCAAAGTAAATATCGGGCCCTACGGACATACGTCAAACCAACTCGGCCCGCACGTGAAAGTTAAAGTCATTACACATTATGAAATCATTTGTGAGCGTTTCAAAGCAATCCGGTTTTGTTTGCGAAAGTTACGGACGTTTTTAGACATAGGATCTTTTAAAGACGAAATTCTTTATGCAATGTTTGAAACCCAAGTATACATAAGGCTTAAGGACCATATGAGAAATATGTTATATCCCGTATTTTGTACGTTGGAATATTTTAAGTTGGATTGCGACAAGTTGTGGATAAGACTTTTAATTTCCGATTTTGTTTTTGTTTTAATGCACAAGTTGCATATTCATCTTTTCATTGGTATGGAGTGTTAAGGGTAAATTTGGAATAAGAAAAGTTTGGGATGTTGAATAAGTTATACAGACTGTATGGAGTTTTGGACATATCCAGGTATGCAAATAAAGAGATCGGTGTATAAAAGTTTTAGGTCTCGAAATAATTTCCGCGGATGAACAGTGACTGCTACAGTAAGTCGGCGCTACAGTACTGCTATAGTGACTTCGGAGCAGCTATATAAAGGGGCTTAACCCCTCATTTTCAGCCAAAAAAATCAGACCAAAAAACATTCCAAATATTCTAGAAAATTCCCCAACCTTCCACCACCAACTTTTAGCCCGAAACCAGGTATAATTCCCAAATTTCGGTCCAGACAGCGTATAGTTGCGACTTCAAAACTGCGTATTGAGGCTTTGTGGCTTAATTTCAAGGTGGAGGAGTAAATATATAGCATTATTATCGAGGGAAAGGTATGAATCTCTTTCTATTTGTGTTAATATTGGTTTATTTACGGAGAAGGAGCTGTAAAATCGTTATAAAATGGTTCGTGATGGAAATATGGGACAAACACCATATGGAATGTTTATGAAGTATTTTGAAGTTGGAAATATTATGGTTAATGTTGGTATTGTTGGAATTGTTGTTGGTATAGTTTATGAATTTGGAAGAAAGAAATGTATTGTTGTTGTTTCCATTGAAATTGGAAGGATTCGGGTAGTGAATTGACTTTATTTAATATTTTAGTTGTTGAATTGTGAATTTCATAATGATAAGTGAAGGTTTGATGGCTTAAAGTGAAGTTATAACCATTATCGGAATGTTGAAGAAGTCGATGCGGCATTAGCTTAAATTCTTACATTGCACGAGTAATGTTGTTAATGCATGGTTGTTGATATGGATTGTCGATATAACTCATAAATTTGGAAGGAAGTAATGCGTTGTTGACTTTGGTGGTGTTGTGAGATTTCGGTTGGAAGTATGTATTAATTGGGAATTGAATTGAATCTTGAAGTGTTGCTAGAATAATTGCTAGCATTGTTATTGCTTTGGCCGAGTTCCATTCTCGGGTTTGTTGTTGATGATTTGGGCCGAGTAAGATCTCGGGGATGGTGTATTTACAGAGGAGATGCTGCGAAATTTTGGCGAGATATAAATGAATTTGTTTGAAGGATTGAGATAAGTATATGGTGATGAGTCTAATGATTATGTCAACTCTCTTGAATGTAGACTAACAAGTTTGGATGGATAGCGTAGCTAGTAAGGCGCGGCACAGGTATGTTAAGGCTCGTCCCTTTTCTTTCTATGGCATGATTCGTATGTAAGATTTTATAAATGCTTCCATAACGCTCTCATTCCCAAAAGTTAGAAGTAATGGTTCCAAGGTATTTTTCCTTCTTAAAAGCTTATAAAGGTTTTCCAAAATATTCATTTTTCTTCAAAAATCCAAGTTTTACGATTTTGAAAGTTTTATGACTAAAACAACGACTATGACTTTATGACGACAATGATGATGCTAGACATGGGAAAACGTATATGACGAATATGTCAAGGATACGTTCTTACCATGAATATGACGATATGAAATGTTAAGCTATTTTTGAATAATGACTATTTCAAGGTTTCAAAGTATATGAAATGATATGTCATGATTCTATTTTATGTTCCGTGATGTTATCCTTTATTGTTAGTCTCGCCTTATAATTATCGTTCCTTCAAGGCGAGACAAAGCGATCACGATTGTTCCATAATGTAATCGGAGGTCACCGACCTTACGTCACTCCGATAGATACATGACTTTCCTTGGGCTCTCATGCATGCTAAATATGTACATGGGGGGAGGGAGGGGATACATGGGGTTATGGGAAGGGATACATGTTCATTGCCACCTGGTCAGCTGGCGTTATCATCCCGGACGCGGGATGCCCGGACGCGGGATATATGGGCGAGCCGATGTATTTCAGCGCTATATGGGCGAGCCGACTTGTTCGGCGCTATGACATGACATGACCGGACAAGCATGTATGGTATCCGCCCTCGCAGGCACTCATATGTACAGATTCTGACTTTACATGATAATCCATATGTACGGAGTTACGGTTTTACATGATATGATCCATATGTACACTTACTCCACGACACACATGATATGTCTCATATGTACAGGATACTCTCTCTTACATGATATGCTCTACATCTCCATACTGTTGTTGCACATGATTACGTTTCTTTCTATGTTACCATCCATGCCTTACATACTCAGTACATTGCTCGTACTGACGCCCCTTTTTGTGGGCGCTGCGTTTCATGCCGCGCAGGTACACCAGATGAGTAGAAGCCATTACAGGAGACGTTCCAGCGGATTGGCGAGCTCCACTTCATTCCGGAGTGTTGCCGAGTCAGAGTATCTACGCTACAGTATACGGAATAAAGTTAGAGACTTTGCAGACAGAGTCGTGAGTCTAGAGTGACAGTTTTGAAAACGGCCCCACTAGCCGATGTGTTTTATTATACATTATGTTACAGGGTCCTTACGCTTACAGACTGTGTTTAGTTTGAAAAACGACAAAAAGATTTTGCAAATTTTACTATGTATTTTACTTTCATTTGATTTAAGTATCCAAAGAGAATACGTGAGTAATACGAGACAGCGGGTTCGCTCGGCTCTGAGTAAGGGGTCGGGTGCCCATCACACCCTAGTGAGTTCGGGGTGTGACAAAATATCATATCATGTAGCATATAAGAATCATATACATACTCGGAACGTAAGAGTGGAGTTACCCCAAAGCATAAATCATGTCATATCTTACGTACGTCTAAGACATGCCAAAGAAGGAAAAGGTTAGCCTTACATACCTTAGCCGCTTCCTAAGCTAATCCAAACTTGAGTCTCGACTTCTCACGATCTACAATAATGTCATTAGGTGTCAACCATTAGCCATAACACTTAAGAATCCAATTCCAAGTTAACACTTTGTTTACAAAAATTTCGGCAGCATCTCCCCTATAAATCCAACACCCCCGAGAATTCAACTCGGCCAATCTCAACAACAACCAAACTAACAACCATAATAGCAATATCCATAAGTGATTCAAAACACATTCTAGCATTAATAATTCCTTTCTACACAATCCGACAACATTTCATTTATTTTCAAATAAGCTACGTACGATCGATTCAACTTCATTGATCATACGTTCAAGTATTAATCCGAAACCATTCAAACACGATTCAAGAACATTCCAAGCAATCCATGCAATGTTCCAAACAGCCCGGCCAATGTACAACATGACCCGAAACTTGCCGTATTCCACAAGAGCAATGGCGACACATTTCTTTCCTCCGAATTCATAACCTGCACCAATGCTCCGCATACTAGCAATCATCATTCCCATGAACACAAGAACCTATATTAAAATCATGTTGCTTTCCAAAACAGCCCACAACATTTACAAATCCAACATGAATCATTAAACACTCATTTTCATCATAGAATCTATAGCAACAATCAACCAAAACACTAAATAAACTTAGTCCTTCACTTCTACACTACCCCACATACACACGGCCACAACACCACACCACCCTTTTCATGAATTTTATTCATTCTACATACCACAACACATACAAATCATCCATAATATATGCAAAAGGATTGGACCTTACCTTTTCCACCTACTCCACCTCTCGGCTAGCTTGATGAACAACAACAACGAATGGTTTTCTTGTTCCAACAACCATTCCACGTCGACGAGGGCCTTCTAATTAGTAGAGGGACAAGGGAAAAATAATTTTTCTTGATCACTCTCCCATGACCTTAGGTTCGGCCAGCCATGGCCGATCCTCTCTCTCTTTTCTTTCTTTTTTTCTTTTCTTGAATTCCAAAATGATGACTTATGTCTTATTAATCACCACACCTATATATATATGTGTGTGGCACATGACCATGCACATGCCTCATTTTTCTTCCAAATTTTTCTAGAATTCTCTATGGTTGAAAATGAATAAGATGACTTAATTTACCATCTTCACCTACATATATATTTAACACATGTGGCCTATGGCCCACACATGCCACACACTACACACACCCACGGCCACTTGGCCATGTTAATTCATGAATATTAAATTTCCAAAGCTTCACTTTTAGTCCCATATTTCATGAAATATTAGTTTCCATAATTCCGCTTTTAACCCCAAATTTTTCTTAATATTTCCATCCAATGAAATCATAAGCGACCTTGTGCATTAAAACAAAATCGGAAAACAACCTTGTCCATAACTCTTCGCAATCAACTTAAAAATATTTCGACGTACAAAATGCGGGATATAACATATATGTTTTGGGATACTGCATGTCATGATAGCCTTGCCGGCTCGTATGCGATATTATCCGTTAGTGTTTGTAACTCCCCCGGGAGACAGGTTATTATGATATGTATAGATATGCGACAGAATGAGACGACGTTATGCCTTTATATGTATATAAGTTCTTTATTATGTAAGTTGTGAATGATTGTAGCAACAGGTGTATACGAGTGTCCAGCTAGGGCACTAGTCACGGCCTACGGGGTTGGGTCGTGACACTTAAATATCAATATACTCAAAAAAATTGAATTACCTGGGGTTTCTATTATTTGAGACCTTTACTTATTCGATTCAGTTAGTTTTTAAAGTTTTAATTATTCTTTTGTGTGTGGCTGAGTGTGGAGAAGCAAATACCTTCTTCAGTCTATTCTCGACAAGGCTGCGACCAATAAAGGTAATTTCCCTATCCTTTTCTTTAATTTTCTGCATTTTTATTGCTTTTATATGCCTCTCTGTGTGTTTAGGTGTTTAGTTTAGTTGAGTTTAGTTAGCTCATGCCTTATATGTATTTATGTGCTTCATTTAGTTTAGTGTTAATTAGTGTTGTTTATTGTTGGGTTGGTTTACGTTAGGCTATTAGTGCATGCTTGTTTAGTATAGTTAGTTAGGTTTTGCCATTATGCTTATGTTTAGTTTGAATCCTAATGAGGCCAATCAATCATTGAGTATGATTAGCTTGTGATTTATATATCCTTACTATTAACTTAGTTTAAATATTGTTCATTTAATCATTTGTGAGTATGTCACTTGTTTTGTTTAGTTAACAGCATATCAAGCATGACTGTTGGTTTAGGTTAGTTAGATTTTGTGTACGCTAAGTGTGTATTTACCAAGTGTGTTTTCCTTTAATGTTTAGTCTAGGTTTATCCTGTTTTCAAAGTCCTTTTGTATGATCACACATGCTTTCATTTATGAAGAACCTGCCCTGCTTTTTTGAAACCAATCATCTAACTTTACAAGATTGATCATTCAAACCTTGAGCATAAACCTGTCCTATCTAGAAATTGGGGGCATCTGCTTATGTGTGAGGTTTGTCTTGTGTGATTAAGGTGGGGGCATGCTATATTTGAATCTTTTGGTGCATATTCTTCACTGTGTGGGACTTTGTAAACATAACCTAAGTCTTGAATGATTCTTTCCTATATATGAAGTGATGCTTTCAAAATGGTTGCTGGTTCTTTCTTCACATGCTTCTTGAACTGAACATGTTTGTTTTTGCCTATTTCACTGTTGAAGCATACTTTCCTTAGCATGATTCCCTTTGTCTCAGTTTCATTAGTCATCCACTGTGTGAGTATTTGTTTAGTTTGATATTGATATTGCTGGTAGAGATTAGTTTTGTCGTACTGATAATCATGAGAGTAGTTTATAAACATATTTGTTTTGAGTACAGTTCATAACTATCTGTCTATCTGTTTGAAAATGATGTTTAAATGCTTGTAGGTCAAGTTAACAAATATCTTATGAAAATATTTTAGCTGAGTTAGTTGTTACTGGAGGTTAGCCTGGACATATAGGACAAATCTTTTACGCTTGTGAAGCATAGGGATATCATGTTTACCTAACCAGTGTTAAATATGTTCTTTTGGAGCAGTCCTCTATTTTTTTGAATTTAGTTTGAATCACAGCCATGCTTGTTGTTTGCTTGTCTTTAGCCATAGTGCCAACCATTTTGATATCTGCCATCTCATGACTACTCAAATGTCTGTCTTTGTCTTAGATCAAGTTTGTTTCAGTCTAAGTTTTTTCATGTATGTATTCTGTGCATAAGACCAACCTCAATATCATGAAGCATGCCACTTGACCCAGTCTGACTGCTTTGATTCTGCACATGTGTTACATATTCTATCTGCTTGATCCCTGTCTAATCGAAATGAATATGCTAATAGGCTCTGTGTGGGTTGATGTTGCTTTATATTTCGTTTTTCACTCTTGGGGGACCATTTTCTTCCAAATTAGACCCAAACACACTCCTAAAACCTCTCCATAAGTACTTATACCAAACCAAATCAAAACTCAAGAGAATAGAGAGAATCAAGTGCTAGGAAGATCATTTGTGTTTGTTGAGTGCAAGAAGTTCTTGGTGTTGAAGTTGGAGGTTTCATCCTAGTGGAGTAATTTGATCCAGAGCTTGTTCTTGCATGATTAAGGTATGGTTTCACCTCTATTATACGTTCTTGATATTGTTTGGCGATTATGCAACTTGATTGGAGGAAGAAAATGTGAAGAGAATTCCAAACATGAGTTAGGAACTATGTTGAATTCATGGACTGTTTTGAGCTTGTTATGGTTGTGTTGTTGAGCTAATTTCCATGTATATGAGTAGCATTTAATGTAGTTGATATGTTGATGAGATTATGCTCCTTGATTGAAAAGAAAGGAAGTGTATATTGGTATACTTTGGGTTGTTTGGTGCATATTCTTTGTATGGACATTGAAAGGAGTATTTAAGGACTTTTGTAAGCTTGTTGTTGTTATTGTGGGTTGTTGTACATATTGATGTGATTGGAGAGTAAGGGGAAATTCTGCCCGTGTCATTTTAGAACCAAGTTATCATTGATATACGTGATATACTAGCGCCATCTAAGTTTGCATATGTATTCTTTGTTATAGGATATGCGTGCTAGTTGTAAGTAGCTCGATTGTTGGATTGTTTGGACGACTTGAGGTACGTTAAGGCTGTACCTTTCTTTCTTATGGCATGATCTTACTAATACAAACCTATACGAATGATATCCATAATAACTCCACTCTTGGAAATAATGGAAGCTTATGTTCTTGATCCTCTTATGATTTTATTGATATTGTCTCATGATTATTGACCTTATCTCATGATTATTTACCTTGTTTATGGTTGATGATCTCATCTTATGGTCATTGATTCCTTCAAGATGAGATATTTCGACGATGTTAGATCCATAATGAGATATTTCGACGATGTTAGATCCATAATGGTAATCGGTGGTATACCAACCTTTCCTCACTCCAAAAGAGTCGTAACGTTTCTTTGAGATCTCATGCATACTTTATATACATATTTAGCTATTTTCTGACACCGAGCCGCGCTATAGTCAGTCGGGTACACCACCTATTATGCATACCACTTGTCACGACCCAACCCCGTAGGCCGCGACTAGTGCCCGAGCTGGACACTCGTATACACACTTGTTAGATATAATCAGTCCACCACTAGCATGATAAGGAACTCATATATAAAAAGGCAAGACGTCGTCTCAAAACTGTCGCATATATATATATATCAAGACAACCTGTCTCCTGTGGAGTCACAACTACCAACAGATAACATCGTACATAAGCCGGCAAGGCTATCATAATATGTGGGAACTCCCCAACTATATATATACATACATACGCAAGCCGACAAGGCTGCCACTACGAATGGGAACGTCCCAAAACATAAGTCGTATATACACAACTAAATAGCAACTATATACAGACCCACACATATGTCTACAGACCTCTAAGAGTATCAACCGTGACATATGACGGGACAGGGCCCCGCCGTACCCCTGAATAAACATATACATATATCAGAAGATCTGCGTCAAAAGTCTAGGCTCCGAAACAACGGAGCACTCCAAGACAACTGAGTAGGAGCCCTAAGCTGGAGGATCACCTAAGCAAGAATCTGTACCTGCGGGCATGAAACGCAGCCCCCCGAAGAAAGGGGGGTCGGACGAAATATGTACTGAGTATATAAAGCATAAAATACAGTAAACAGGATTATAACCGAAATAAGAAGTACAGAAAACGAGTACAATAACCAAAATACCAAAATGCTTGCTTTTGAAACACAAATCATGCATGTCAATATCATATATCATATCCGGCCCATTATAGGACTCGGTGAACATGGTCGCCACCCCGTCTTTGGCGCCATAACTGTTATATCCCGCATTTTACGTATTCAGATAATTCAAGATAATCGCGGGAAGTTATGGGCGAGACTATATTTTGACCTTGTTTAGCACATAAGTTGTTTATGAATATTATTTGTGACTATTATTAGTATGAAAATATTGAGAAAAGTTAAGGGTAAAAAGAGAAATTCACAAAGTGGTTTATGGTAATTTTGTGAAAGGCCGAGGGTAAACTTGGAATTGGAAAAGAAAAATAAATGAATAGATTTCTTGAAATAATTTTCTAGAGAATTCAAGAAAAGAGAGCATGTGACATGCATGTGGTGTGGGCCATACCCCACTTGGATGAAATAGGTATATATATATATATATATATATATATATATATATATATATATATATATATATATATATATATATATATATATATATATACATATGATATATTAGTCATAAAAACTCTAGAAAATTTGAGAAAGGAAACAAAGAACAAGAAGAAAGAAAAGAGAAGGGGTTCGGCCCCAAGGAGAAAGGGAAAAAAAAAAAAAATCTTGAGCCTAAATTCTTGGTCCAAAAATTCATCTCTTCTTGAATTTCTACTAAGCTCAAGACCCTCTTCAACATGGTATAATTATTTTGGCAAGAAACTACCTTTTGTGGCAAGTGGAAGAATTGAGAAAAGGTAAGAATTTTATCATTTTCATATCATGGAAGATATATACATGTGTTGTAGATGATTTATGAATGTTGAAATATGTGGAAAAGGGTGAAATTCATGAAATATATGTGTGTGTGTAGTATGGCCGAAAAATAGTGGTGTCATGAAGAATGAATGAAATGATTTTATTGAGCATTTTGATTGTTGTTGTGTTGTGAATTTTATGATGTTAAATGAGGATTAAATGATTGGAAATGAAGTTGAAATCGTTTGTGGATTATGGAAGAAATTAATGTGATGTTAGTATGGTTCCTTATGATTATAAGAGTGAATGATATTGCTAAAGTATAGATTGTTGATGTAGTTTATGAATTTGGAAGAAAGGAAATGTGTTGCAATTGTTCTTGTTGAATTTGGAGGAATTCGGGTAGTGTATATGTTGGTTGGGCCGTTGAAATGTTTGGCGGGTTGTTGAAGTTCTCTTGCATATTGTTGAATGGTTTCGGAATAGTATTTGCATATGTGAACAAGTATGAATTATATGTAATGGAGACGTTATTGAATTATGTAAAGGAGCTACTAATGTTGGAGTGTCCTTTGAATTAATTGTTGAAGTTGGAAGATATGATTGTTGGTATTATTATTGATAATGTGGCCGAGTTCCATTCTCGGATTTATTGCTGCGAAATTGGCCGAGTTAGATTCTCGGGGATGGCGCATTTATTGGGGGAAATGCTTAAAAAAATTTCGTAGACAAATGTTAACTTAAGATTGAACTTCTAAATGCTCTAATTGACGTTTGGTAAATGTGACCAAATTGTAGATTTTGGCGAACTTGAACTCGGAATTTGGAGTAGCGTAAGAGACGGAAAAGGTATGTAAGGCATCACCTTCTCTTTTTGGCATGTCTTAGACGTATTAGGCTTGGATATGGGCCTCGGGGACGATCTTATTCCTAGAAATCTAAGATTGAATTTGACCCTTTTTCATTCAATAGAATTGAATTAAATGCTTTATGAATAGTTGGAAAATTGCATAACCATTTAGAACTTGCATGAATAGGACCCGACTACCAAAGGCCGCTTGTTTAACTACCTCATTATGTTCTATAATATACTTTGTTGTGTAACAATGTTACTAATATAATTATTGCTTTGGTTTTCCAAAAATGGCTTTGGAAACGCGTTTGTGGTTCACTAATGATTTTTGTAAAGAACTAGTTTTGTACAAAGAAACATAAAATTGATTTTTCTAAAACCACTCCGACGGGGGTGTGAGATTTTAATATTTAGACTTTCTAAAACCACTCCGAAGGGGTGCGGTGGCCTCGGCTTATGCCTCGAGTGTGCTATGGCCTCGGTCCGTGTCCGAGCGAGCTACGGCCTCGCCCGATCACCGAGTGTGCTATGGCCTCGGCTCACGTCCGGGCGCACTATGGCCTCCCGCTTATGTCCGAGTGAGCTATTTTTTCAAAACCACTCCGAAAGGGGTGCGAGATTTTACTATTTCAGTTCACTTACTACTTATGTTTACATTATCATTACTACTATGCCCGAAGGGGCCGCGATTATTGTTATGCCGGAAGCGGCATGCCCGAAGGGGCCATGGTTATTATTGATATTGAGCCGGAAGCGGCTGCCCGAAGGGGCTTTCATTATTACTACGCCGGAAGCGGCCGTCCGAAGGGACTAGTATGTCGGAAGTGACACATGGGTTAGATTGCATCCTTTACTTAAGGTGTGTGTGTTTCATTTGCATTATTCACTTAAGAATCACATGAGACCCGTATATATATATATATATATATATTATATATATATATATATATTATGTTTTATGCGAGGGCGAGTGTATTGAATTTGATTGTGATTTCCTCTCTCTAAATTAAGCCGCGGTTATTATTTGTCATCGCTTTACATATTCAGTACATTCTTCGTACTGACCCCCTTTCTTCGGGGGCTGCGTTTCATGCCACGCAGGTACACCCAGACGAGTAGAAGACTTTGCTAGGAGCTGTTCCAGTGGCATTGGCGAGCTCCATCTCAGTTCGGAGTATTGCCGAGTCAAGTACTTTTGTTATGATGCTTCGTACGTGTTAGAGACTTTGCGAACGTGTCCCGTGGATAGTGTGTCGGGAAGTGCGAATAAATTGTAAATGTTAAAAGAGTATGCATTTTCAGATGACTTTTGGTTGGGAAAAAGGCACGTAGTTGATTGAAAAGTTTTCTTAATCTGTACAAGGATAATGTTTTCCATTTGAAAAGTTCCATGTTCAAAAAAAATAAAAAAGTTTTTGAAATGACAGGTTTTAGTAACGCGAACGTTTAAGGGTTCGCTCGACCCTGAGGAGAGTCGGGTGCCCATCACACCCTAGTAAGGTCGGGGTGTGACAAAGTGGTATCAGAGCAGGTCTGTCCTAGGGGTTGTCTGCAAAGTCGTGTCCGGTAGAGTCCACGTTTTTATGGTGTGAAGCGCGCCACATTTATAAACAGGAGGCTACGGGGCATCTAGGGATTGTTGACCTTCTGTCATATCTAAGATCGTGCGATAGAGCCCAGTCATAGGACATGAAGTCCCTTGTACTAACCTTTTATTTCAGCTAAAGGACGACGTCGACGGAAGAAAGCGACCTATGACATCAACGGTTCCAAAGTACAATGGTAAACAACGGTGCGGACGAGGCATGTTGGATGAGGTAAGAATGTTGAAGTATTACTGAAATGTAAGCCGGGAGAATGGAAGTGAAGGTGAACATTAAGAATCGAAAAGGCAAAACGGTAATTGCAAGAGAAAGGACGTGTTACGAACACGCTTCGGAATCAAAACTTTGATTGGCTCCGATCATGTAATAAAGGCCATATGAGAAAGCGTACGCGATTATATCAAGCATTAAGGCACCGAATCCCACCAAAGTTTCGAGGTTAAGCGTGCTAAGATGGGAGCAATTCTGGGATGGGTGACCCCCTGGGAAGTATACTAAAGATTTTCCCAAATGTAGATATAAGGGCCAAATGGGAATCTGGGGTAATCTAAGTGGAATTTGAGGATCTGAAGTGGTTAGAAACCTTATAAAGGTCGCGCAGGCGGAAACGGATTAGATTGGTGAAAAGGAAGGAAGAGCAACGTGGTCCTGGAATCAGGACATGTGATATGTACCCCAGCAACCGGGACTACGGTATAGAAGGCATCAATCAAATAAGGGTACTCAAAGACTGTTGGCATATGAGGAGCCCCTTATAAAGGGGGGGAGAACATATTATATTGAACTTAGAAAGGACTCGCTACACGGCTGAAAAAAATAGGAAGAGCATAGGGGAGTACAAGAGATACTCCAACAAGTTGGCAAAAGGAAACCGATTACTTGCCCGGGGAAGGACAAGAATAATGAGTTGGCACAGTTGATTAGAAAACCTATGACACGGAATGAGGATTCGTGTGAAAATCGTGGAGTCCGATTACAAGGAAAACAGGGTGAACGATAGGGAACAGACGTGAAGGAAAGGACGACTATAAGAAAGACCCTCCCGAAGTATTATAGCACCCCCATAAGGCCAGTTGAACATTCGAGGACGAATGTTCTAAAGGGGGGGAGGATGTTATATCCCGCATTTTACGTATTCAGATAATTCAAGATAATCGCGGGAAGTTATGGGCGAGACTATATTTTGACCTTGTTTAGCACATAAGTTGTTTATGAATATTATTTGTGACTATTATTAGTATGAAAATATTGAGAAAAGTTAAGGGTAAAAAGAGAAATTCACAAAGTGGTTTATGGTAATTTTGTGAAAGGCCGAGGGTAAACTTGGAATTGGAAAAGAAAAATAAATGAATAGATTTCTTGAAATAATTTTCTAGAGAATTCAAGAAAAGAGAGCATGTGACATGCATGTGGTGTGGGCCATACCCCACTTGGATGAAATAGGTATATATATATATATATACATATGATATATTAGTCATAAAAACTCTAGAAAATTTGAGAAAGGAAACAAAGAACAAGAAGAAAGAAAAGAGAAGGGGGTTCGGCCCCAAGGAGAAAGGGAGAAAAAAAAATTCTTGAGCCTAAATTCTTGGTCCAAAAATTCATCTCTTCTTGAATTTCTACTAAGCTCAAGACCCTCTTCAACATGGTATAATTATTTTGGCAAGAAACTACCTTTTGTGGCAAGTGGAAGAATTGAGAAAAGGTAAGAATTTTATCATTTTCATATCATGGAAGATATATACATGTGTTGTAGATGATTTATGAATGTTGAAATATGTGGAAAAGGGTGAAATTCATGAAATATATGTGTGTGTGTAGTATGGCCGAAAAATAGTGGTGTCATGAAGAATGAATGAAATGATTTTATTGAGCATTTTGATTGTTGTTGTGTTGTGAATTTTATGATGTTAAATGAGGATTAAATGATTGGAAATGAAGTTGAAATCGTTTGTGGATTATGGAAGAAATTAATGTGATGTTAGTATGGTTCCTTATGATTATAAGAGTGAATGATATTGCTAAAGTATAGATTGTTGATGTAGTTTATGAATTTGGAAGAAAGGAAATGTGTTGCAATTGTTCTTGTTGAATTTGGAGGAATTCGGGTAGTGTATATGTTGGTTGGGCCGTTGAAATGTTTGGCGGGTTGTTGAAGTTCTCTTGCATATTGTTGAATGGTTTCGGACTAGTATTTGCATATGTGAACAAGTATGAATTATATGTAATGGAGATGTTATTGAATTATGTAAAGGAGCTACTAATGTTGGAGTGTCCTTTGAATTAATTGTTGAAGTTGGAAGATATGATTGTTGGTATTATTATTGATAATGTGGCCGAGTTCCATTCTCGGATTGTTGTTGAAATTGGCCGAGTTAGATTCTCGGGGATGGCGCATTTACGGGGGAAATGGGAAATTTCGTTAAAAAAATTTATTTGGAAAATTAGACAAATGTTAACTCAGGATTGAACTTCTAAATGCTCTAATTGACGTTTGGTAAATGTGACCAAATTGTAGATTTTGGCGAACTTGGAACTGGAATTTGGAGTAGCGTAAGAGACGGAAAAGGTATGTAAGGCATCACCTTCTCTTTTTGGCATGTCTTAGACGTATTAGGCTTGGATATGGGCCTCGGGGACGATCTTATTCCTAGAAATCTAAGATTGAATTTGACCCTTTTTCATTCAATAGAATTGAATTAAATGCTTTATGAATAGTTGGAAAATTGCATAACCATTTAGAACTTGCATGAATAGGACCCGACTACCAAAGGCCGCTTGTTTAACTACCTCATTATGTTCTATAATATACTTTGTTGTGTAACAATGTTACTAATATAATTATTGCTTTGGTTTTCCAAAAATGGCTTTGGAAACGCGTTTGTGGTTCACTAATGATTTTTGTAAAGAACTAGTTTTGTACAAAGAAACATAAAATTGATTTTTCTAAAACCACTCCGACGGGGGTGTGAGATTTTAATATTTAGACTTTCTAAAACCACTCCGAAGGGGGTGCGATGGCCTCAGCTTATGCCTGAGTGTGCTATGGCCTCGGTCTGTGTCTGAGCGAGCTACGGCCTCAGCTGATCACTGAGTGTGCTATGGCCTCAGCTCACGTCCGGGCGCACTATGGCCTCAGCTTATGTCTGAGTGAGCTATTTTTTCAAAACCACTCCGAAAGGGGTGCGAGATTTTACTATTTCAGTTCACTTACTACTTATGTTTACATTATCATTACTACTATGCCCGAAGGGGCCGCGATTATTGTTATGCCGGAAGCGGCATGCCCGAAGGGGCCATGGTTATTATTGATACCGAGCCGGAAGCGGCTGCCCGAAGGGGCCACTATTGATATTGAGCCGGAAGCGGCTGCCCGAAGGGGCTTTCATTATTACTACGCCGGAAGCGGCCGTCCGAAGGGACTAGTATGTCGGAAGCGACACACGGGTTAGATTGCATCCTTTACTTAAGGTGTGTGTGTTCATTTGCATTATTCACTTAAGAATCACATGAGACCCGTATATATATATATATATATATATTTATGCTACTTTCGGCGAGGGGGCTGCGAGTATTGAATTTGATTGTGATTTCTCTCTCTTAAATTAAGCTATGCGGTTATTATTTGTATCGCCTTACATATTCGGTACATTCTTCGTACCGACCCCCTTTCTTCGGGGGCTGCGTTTCATGCCACGCAGTACACCCGATGAAGAGAAGACTTTGCTAGGAGTTGTTCCGGTGGCATTGGCGAGCTCCATCTCAGTTCGGAGTATTGCCGAGTCAAGTACTTTTGTTATGATGCTTCGTACGTGTTAGAGACTTTGCGAACGTTGTCCTGTGGATAGTGCGTCGGGAAGTGCGAATAAATTGTAAATGTTAAAAGAGTATGTATTTTCAGATGACTTTTGGTTGGGAAAAAGGCACGTAGTTGATTGAAAAGTTTTCTTAATCTGTACAAGGATAATGTTTTCCATTTGAAAAGTTCCATGTTTAAAAAAAAAAAGTTTTTGAAATGACAGGTTTTAGTAACGCGAACGTTTAAGGGTTCGCTCGACCCTGAGGAGAGTCGGGTGCCCATCACACCCTAGTAAGGTCGGGGTGTGACAAAGTGGTATCAGAGCAGGTCTGTCCTAGGGGTTGTCGCAAAGTCGTGTCCGGTAGAGTCCTCGTTTATGGTGTGAAGCGCGCCACATTTATAAACAGGAGGCTACGGGCATCTAGGATTGTTGACCTTCGTCATATCTAAGATCGTGCGATAAAGCCTACCATAGGACATGAAGTCCCTTGTACTAACCCTTTATTTCAGCTAAAGGACAACGTCGACGGAAGAAAGCGACCTATGACATCAACGGTTCCAAAGTACAATGGTAAACAACGGTGCGGACGAGGCATGTTGGATGAGGTAAGAATGTTGAAGTATTACTGAAATGTAAGCCGGGAGAATGGAAGTGAAGGTGAACATTAAGAATCGAAAAGGGCAAAACGGTAATTGCAAGAGAAAGGACGTGTTACGAACACGCTTCGGAATCTGTAAAACTTTGATTGGCTCCAGATCATGTAATAAAGGCCATATGAGAAAGCGTACGCGATTATATCAGCATTAAGGCACCGAATCCCACCAAAGTTTCGAGGTTAAGCGTGCTAAGATGGGAGCAATTCTGGGATGGGTGACCCCCTGGGAAGTATACTAAAGATTTTCCCAAATGTAGATATAAGGGCCAAATGGGAATCTGGGGTAATCTAAGTGGAATTTGAGGATCTGAAGTGGTTAGAAACCTTATAAAGGTCGCGCAGCGGAAACGGATTAGATCGGTGAAAAGGAAGGAAGAGCAACGTGGTCCCGAATCGGGACATGTGATATGTACCCAAAGAACCGGGACTACGGTATAGAAGGCATCAATCAAATAAGGGTACTCAAAGCATATTGGCGTATGAGGAGCCCCTTATAAAGGGGGGGAGAACATATTATATTGAACTTAGGAAGGACTCGCTACACTAAAAAAAAAATAGGAAGAGCATAGGGGAGTACAAGAGATACTCCAACAAGTTGGCAAAAGGAAACCGATTACTTGCCCAGGGAAGGACAAGAATAATGAGTTGGCACGTATTGATTAGAAAACCTATGACACGGAATGAGGATTCGTGTGAAAATCGTGGAGTCCGATTACAAGGAAAACAGGGTGAACGATAGGGAACAGACGTGAAGGAAAGGACGACTATAAGAAAGACCCTCCCGAAGTATTATAGCACCCCCATAAGGCCAGTTGAACATTCGAGGACGAATGTTCTAAAGGGGGGGAGGATGTTATATCCCGCATTTTACGTACTCGGATAATTCAAGATAATCGCGGGAAGTTATGGGCGAGACTATATTTTGACCTTGCTTAGCACATAAGTTGTTTATGAATATTATTTGTGACTATTATTAGTATGAAAATATTGAGAAAAGTTAAGGGTAAAAAGAGAAATTCACAAAGTGGTTTATGGTAATTTTGTGAAAGGCCGAGGGTAAACTTGGAATTGGAAAAGAAAAATAAATGAATAGATTTCTTGAAATAATTTTCTAGAGAATTAAGAAAAGAGAGCATGTGACATGCATGTGGTGTGGGCCATACCCCACTTGGATGAAATAGGTATATATATATATATATATACATATGATATATTAGTCATAAAAACTCTAGAAAATTTGAGAAAGGAAACAAAGAACAAGAAAAAAAAAAAGAGAAGGGGGTTCGGCCCCAAGGAGAAAGGAAGAGAAAAAAAAAATCTTGAGCCTAAATTCTTGGTCCAAAAATTCATCTCTTCTTGAATTTCTACTAAGCTCAAGACCCTCTTCAACATGGTATAATTATTTTGGCAAGAAACTACCTTTTGTGGCAAGTGGAAGAATTGAGAAAAGGTAAGAATTTTATCATTTTCATATCATGGAAGATATATACATGTGTTGTAGATGATTTATGAATGTTGAAATATGTGGAAAAGGGTGAAATTCATGAAATATATGTGTGTGTGTAGTATGGCCGAAAAATAGTGGTGTCATGAAGAATGAATGAAATGATTTTATTGAGCATTTTGATTGTTGTTGTGTTGTGAATTTTATGATGTTAAATGAGGATTAAATGATTGGAAATGAAGTTGAAATCGTTGTGGATTATGGAAGAAATTAATGTGATGTTAGTATGGTTCCTTATGATTATAAGAGTGAATGATATTGCTAAAGTATAGATTGTTGATGTAGTTTATGAATTTGGAAGAAAGGAAATGTGTTGCAATTGTTCTTGTTGAATTTGGAGGAATTCGGGTAGTGTATATGTTGGTTGGGCCGTTGAAATGTTTGGCGGGTTGTTGAAGTTCTCTTGCATATTGTTGAATGGTTTCGGACTAGTATTTGCATATGTGAACAAGTATGAATTATATGTAATGGAGACGTTATTGAATTATGTAAAGGAGCTACTAATGTTGGAGTGTCCTTTGAATTAATTGTTGAAGTTGGAAGATATGATTGTTGGTATTATTATTGATAATGTGGAATGAGTTCCATTCTCGGTTGTTTTATTGCCGAGAAATTGGCCGAGTTAGATTCTCGGGGGATGGCGCATTTACGGGGGAAATATTTGGAAAATTAAGACAAGTGTTGGTTAAGATTGAATTCTTAAAGCTCTTAATTGATATTTGGTAAATGCGACCAAATTGCAGATTTTGGCGAACTTGGAGCTGGGATTTGGAGTAGCGGAAAAGGTATGTAAGGCTTCACTTTCTTTTTTTGGCATGTCTTAGACGTAATAGGCTTGAATATGTGCCTCGGGGACAATTCCTATTCCTAGAAATCTAAGATTGAATTTGACTACTTTTTCATTCAATAGAATTGAATTAAATTGTGTGATGAATAGTTGGAAAAATTGCATAAACATTTAGAACTTGCATGAGTAGGACCCGACTACCAAAGGCCAGTTGTTTAACTACCTCATTATGTTCTATAATATACGTGGTTGTGTGACAATGTTACTAATATAATTATTGCTTTGGTTTTCCAAAAATGGCTTTGGAAACGCGTTTGTGGTTCACTAATGATTTTTTTAAAGAACTAGTTTTGTACAAAGAAACACAAAATTGATTTTTCTAAAACCACTCCGATGGGGGGTGTGAGATTTTAATATTTAGACTTTCTAAAACCACTCGAAGGGGTGCGGTGGCCTCGGCCTTATGCCCGAGTGTGCTATGGCCTCGGTCCGTGTCCGAGCGAGCTACGTGGCCTCAGCTGATCACCGAGTGTGCTATGGCCTCGCCCTCACGTCCGGGCGCACTATGGCCTCGGCTTATGTCCGAGTGAGCTATTTTTTCAAAACCACTCCGAAAGGGGTGCGAGATTTTACTATTTCATTTCACTTACTACTTATGTTTACATTATCATTACTACTATGCCCGAAGGGGCCGCGATTATTGTTATGCCGGAGCGGCATGCCGAAGGGGCCATGGTTATTATTGATACCGAAGCGGGAACGCCCCGAAGGGGCCATTATTATTAGAGGAAGCGGCGCCCGAAGGGGCTATCATTATTTTGCCGGAAGCGCCGTCCGAAGGGACTAGTATGTGCATTACTATATTTAGACACAGGGTTCTAGATTATCCTTTACTTTAAGGTGTGTGTGTTTCATTGCATTATTTACTTAAGAATTGTTGAGAGTATATATATATATATATATATATATATATATCTCTTAAGCGAGGGCTGCGAGGTATTGAGCTTGATTGTGATTTCTTCTCTCTCCTAAATTAAGCTATGGTTACTATTTGTTACCGCTTTACATACTCGGTACATTCTTCGTACTGACCCTCTTCTTTGGGGGGCTGCGTTTCATGCCACGCAGGTACACCCAGACGAGTGAAAGACTTTGCTAGGAGCTGTTCCAGTGGGATTGGCGAGCTCCATCTCGGTTCGGAGTATTGCCGGGTCAAGTACTTTTGTTATGATTTGTCCATTCTAGAGACTTTGCGAGACGGTGTCCTGTGGATAGTGCGTCGGAAGTGCGAATAAATTGTAAATGTTAAAAGAATATGTATTTTCGATTTTAATGATTGTTGTTGGGAAAAAAGTTCCATGTTTTGATTGAAAAGTTTTCTTAATCGCTCGACTCGAGGAGGGTCGGGTAATGTTTTCCATTTGAAAAGTTCCATGTTCAAAAAAAATAAAAAGTTTTTGAAATGAAAACAGTTTTAGTAACGCTTGTAAAACGTTTAAGGGTTCGCTCGACCACGACCCAACCCATCATGGGGTGACATAATTAGATAATCACTATACCATATATAACGTGTCTAGGGGGTGTGACAAAATCATCATATACATGTACATATAACGTGAGCGAGGGACTCGGTGAATCAAGTCATCATATCCACTCCGCCATCACGTATCATCATATCATCATGTCATCATATACATATACATATGAGTGATATGTGACCATTTGAGGGACTCGGTGAATATGCGGTGGAGCTGTGCACGAGAACATGTACAATGAGGGACTCGATGAAAGATGTAATGACGGTATGCACGAGCAAGAGTAGTAAGTAACCATATACATATAAATCATCATTTGAGACTCAATAGATAAGTAGACTAATCAACGCTCTAGTATCGGGATGATAGTCATATTAAGTACTTTCTTTGAACATCATTATGAACTATATCAAAATAAAGCCTCGGGGATCATAGACATGTATCAAATTAATACGAAACAGCTTAAGAAAAAGTTAAAGACATTATTCATTATAGAGTCCTTTAGGAATAGGAACTTTATACATCGTTTACTATTCAATCATATGGAAGGACTCGGGGAAATAGCTCGATCATCTTAAGAAGTCTAATATCAAGAAGTGAATAAGAATCATAAACATGCTCGGAACTTATGAATAGAGTTACCACTAAAGTTCATATCGTATCATACTTACATCTAGGACATGCCAAAAAGAAAGAAGGATAGGCTTTACATACCTTTAGCGACTATCCGTAAATCCGTTCTGCCCAATAGTGTCTCAACCTATATTACGTCAAGAGCTATGATTAATATAAGAGGTTCAAAACATTCTAATGTTAGTAACTATATTTTCTAGTTCATAAATTAGACGACGTTTCGCTATATTAGAACTCATTCTTTAACTTATATGTCTCATTCAAGTTACCCGAGACTTTTCATGATTCGAGGACTCCAAATAGCCCATACAACATTCCAAAACAGCCCAACCAACACACAATACGACATATATCTTCCAAGTTCAACAAGAACAACAACAACACACTTTCTAATTATCCTCACCAACACACATAAATACCAATCATTTACATAAGTGCAAGATATAACATCATATTAATTCTCAACAGCCCACACACAATTACAACTCCAAATCATTAAACCTTCATTCTCCCATATTCATAACAACAACAACAATTTCATGTATTAATTCTTACTTTCATGCACAAACAGCCCCCTACACGGTCAACAATTCATAATTTTATAATTTTTATTCATTTCTACAACTTTATTCAAAACCACTCCTAATTCATAAAATAGGATTAAATCTCTAACACTTCATCCTTCTCGCTGAAATTTGTAATTAAAATCACTTGTCCTTGTTGCTGAACACTTTCACAATAATTCTTCCAATCCAGCTAGAACATTAAAAATTAATTGAATCAAAGCTTGAAATCTCCCTCCTTGAACTTGTAAATCACCTTGCTCATTCCCTTCTCAATCCAAGGTTTTTAAAAAAAACAGGCTGGCCGTGAGTTGATGATGCTGCCATAGCCATCGCTGCTCCTCTTTCTCTCTCTAGTGGCTAAAAATGGAGAGCATCGCTCTGACTTGGAGATGAAAAATGACCAAGCTTAGTCATTATTTCCATATTTATATGTTGTCCATATGGTTGACATATGTCCAACCATGTGACATATGTCCAACCTGACATGTGTCCCACTATGATTTAGCCAATCATAATTGTCCATGTGTTGTGGGGCCCACTTAGTGATCTAATTAGGCTAATTAATAATAATTAATCACTAATCCCCACTTAATAATCCAATCATAGTTAATTAATCCCAAATCTCCATTAATATTTCCATGCCAATTAAAATTTATAAGCAACTTCGTGCACTAATAAAAATCGGGGATTAAAAGTCTGTCTCATATCCATAATAATCTTGTCCTTGGACTTATGCCGATTAACTCGCGAATAACTGTCATATAAAAATACGGGATATAACGGATACCATGCATGCTTAGCTTTTCATAAAATCTTTCACATCCATATGTGTCATAATAGTCTTTGTGGAATGTGCAACAATCTATATATATATATATATATATATATATATATATATATATATATATATATATATAATAGTCGAGGAACGAGCGGCCCGATACATTTAATCATATATCTCGCGTCGGGACGATATCAAAATATACCAATCGAACGAGTGGCCATGCGTATATAACGCCTCGCCTTTTTCCTTTCCCCTTAAAATCATATAGATACATATAAGCATATATATATAAGTAGCATGCATGAGAGCCCAAATAAAGGTTGTTACTTTATCGGAGTGACGTAAGGTCGGTAGCCTCGATTTATATTATAGAACAATCATCATCGCTATCTCTCACCTTGAAAGAACAATTATCATAAGGTGAGATTAACAATAATGAATAAAGTCAAGGAAATCATGAAATAACTCAAAATTCTCATAATAACATTGAAATCATAAACTTGGAACCTTTAAACATAAAATCATCCTTTTCATTTTAATCATCATAGAAACATTCTCATCTTTAACATCATGAGAAGCCTTAAGAATCATGACCTTCTAGCTTTTGAAAACAAGGAGGCTATGGAAACATTTATGGAATCATAACATAGGAATCATGCCTTTGAAAGAAAGGGACGAGCCTTAACATACCTGCACGTCCTCCTATTATCTACGCTTATCCGTCTGTACTCGTAAATCTACATTTGAGAGAATTCACACTATCGTTAGACTCATCGTTGCATACGTGTACTAAGCTTTCAATTTAAACTACTTTATATCCGAAAAATCGGGGCGGTATCTCCCCGTTTATATCACACTGCTTCGAAATCTCAATTCAACAACCAACAAATACAACAACAATACCAACATCAATCATAATATTCTCAATACCAAAATACTCCATAAACATTCCATATGGGGTTTATCATCGTATTTCCACCAACAAAACTATTATACGGCTATTTGACAGTTCTATCTCCGTAAATAAGCCAAGATTAACATTAATAATAATAGATTCATACCTTTCTCCTGATAATATTGGTATATCTTTAGTTCTCCAGCTTGAATTTAAGCCAAACTCTACTGCAAAATGATGCTATAGAGCAGTGACTATAAACACCGAACCTTGATTAACTAAAATCACTCAAATCTCTCAACTTTTTATGACCAAAATAACCTAAATGTGGCTGAGCTCTAAAATCTAATTTTTGGTGAAAAAAGGGGTTTTGCCCCCTTTTATAGGTTCTAAATTCGGGTTGGGGTCAACGTACGCGATTCTTGTGGCAATCTTGTAGCAAGTCGGTTATTATAGCGACTACTAGAGCACGTGTTTAAGCAAATCGGCCCTAACTTATAACGTCCATAATTCTCTACTCCGATGTCGTATCGACTAGCGGTTTGGTGCATTGGAAACTAGACACGATGAACTTCATTTTAGGCTTTTCAACACACCTTAAAACTCCTAATATACTAGCAGATATACCCCTACAAAGTTGACTAAAAATCTGCCCAAAATCCTACCAACTTTTTTCAAATTTTCGTCAAACTTATTTTCTTCGATTTGCTTGATCCTAGAATCTTCCGAAACTCTCCATACATGATATTTATCATTAATCATACTTGATAATGGTCATTTCCTTTGGTTCCAAGGTTGTCCTTCCCAGTTATGACTTACAGGATCATAAGTCATCCTTTACTTAAACAATATACTAAATAATGCTTCGTTCCTCACAATTCAAAGTTATTTTACCTAGCCATAGCTCGACATGCTTACATTCAAATTTTAACTTTGTGCTTCTCAGTACGGAGTGTAACACCACTAAGGTCGATTTGTATATAAGACCATGTAAAGGCCATTGGATCGGTTATATGTATAGTATCATACCCGGCCACTAAGGGTCGGTTATATATATAGTATCGTACCATCCATGTAGGTGCGGTTATATATAATATCATGCCCGACAATGTAAGCGCGGTATTATAAGAGTTACATATATAAATACATATAGCATGCATGAGAGCCTAATTAAACATTTCTACTCTATCGGAGTGACGTAAGGTCGGTAGCCTCTGATTTATATTATGGAGCAATCATCATTGCTATATCTACCTTGAAGGAACAATTATCATAAGGTGAGATCAACAATAAGGAATAAAATCAAGAAAATAAGCTTAATAATCTCATAATGACATCAAAACCATAAGCTTTGGAATCTCTCGAATGGGATCATCATCATTATCATTATCATCTTAGAAAACATCTATCTTTAGCATCATAAAAACTTTGAGAATCATGAATTTCTAGCTTTTGAGAATAAGGATATTATGTAAAACATGTGTGGGTGCATAAGAATAGTATCAGGCCTTTAGAAAGAAAGGGACTAGCCTTAACATACCTTTTCGGTCTCCTTAACTACTTGACGCTTATCCTCCCAAGCTCGTAAATCTCAAAATTCAAGAACACTTCAATTCCATGGTTTCTCCACCTTAAAAGCACTCACCCAACATCTTCAAGAATAGGAGACAAGTGTAAACTTCACTTGGAAACCCTTAACCACTTTAATCTTCACTTTGATCCTTGGACTGGGCTTAGAAATATGTTGGAATATGTTTGGAGAAGTTTCTAGGACTTCCTAGGACTAGAGGCTATGTTAAAAATGAAATAAAAATTACCAAAATTGTCATATATACTTGTAGGAATATATGTGCATGTTGTGGAAGTTGGAGAAATGTTCTGGAGGATTTGCGATATGTTTAGGGGGATTTGGATAGTGGATGAATGTTGTGGGAAGTTCTAGAGAGGTGTGGAGATGAGAAATGGTGAAAAATTAAGTGATTTAGGTAACTTAAGGGGTATATATAGTAGTCCAATTCGGTTATGGACTAATGGGCCAAAATTGGTGGGCTTTTAAATGATTTCTAGAATTTTCGCGTAGGTTCGCGGGCTTCTGGCAGTCTGTTTTAAAATGCCCATAACTCCCTACTCCGATGTTGTATTGATGAACGGTTTGTTGCGTTGGAAACTACACTTGACGAACTTCATTTTAAGGCTTTGAAATACCTCAAAACTCCTGATATACCATGAGATATACTTCTCTGAAGTTGACCCAAAATTTCTGTCCAAAATTCTGCCAAATTTTTCCAAAATTTTTTGACAAACTTATTTTCTTCGCTTTTGTAACACCTCGTAAATTCGAGTTAGGTGTGAATGTATTAAAACCAGTATTAATTTGATATTTTATCCATATGAATCCATTCGGGATGAATTCAGGTTTTAAACAGTTGTTTTGAACTCAAACCAAAAAGTGAAGTTCTTAAGGTCTTCTAAATTCGTCAGTACGAGACGATTAACCGCACTTATGGCCAGTTTTCGGATGTTTTTGTTAGGAATTTCAGGAAACTCAAAACATTAAAGTTTTAGGTCTTTTAAACACCTTTCCAACAGTAGGTTTCCCAGCTCTAACAGAGCTCTGTTCTAGGAGTTATGCACATTTCGGGGGCATCATCCGCGTAAAGGCGAAAATTAGGTGTGCGGCGCCCTGCGGCGCCCGGGGCTAAATTTTTAGCAAACTCAAAATTTTGACGCTGTCGAAATGGATACACTATGTGCGCCACCCTGAGCGACACCCCAAGCAACGCACCAGGCCATTTTATGCCTGAAGCGATTTTTTCCGAATTTTATAAAAGCCTAACTTCGTTATAATCATTCCCACTTCGTTGTGGCCTAATTTTTGACAGAAAATAACCCTAGGGTTCCCCCAAATATATAAGGTAATTTCTTGATCAATTCCCATCATTACTTCATCAATCTAGCATCAAATTAACACTAGTTCATCTTCCAAAAACCCTAGATTCTTGAAACCCAAGAAAGTGAAGAAAAAAGGGACGTTTGGAGACGTTGAGATTCCTTCAATAAGTTATGATCCTTGACTTTTTTTATATTTTATTGAAAGGTTTTAGACTAGTGTAGGTTATCCTATGGGATTAGAATCCATGATTGATTCATGAAGTGTTCAAGAACACATTCTAGACATGAAAACCCTAGTTTTTCTATAAAGAGGGTATATGGGTAGAATTAGATTAAAGCTCTAATATTTCTCATCTAAAATCATTGTAGTGTGATTATTGAATCTTAGAAAGTGAATTTGAGCGGGATTTGCGGTATGTCTAGATTTTCCCAAAAATCTTTCTTGAAGTATGTCTATATTTCAAAAATCGTCTTTTCAAGTATGTCTACATTTAAAGTACGTTTATATTGTGAAAGCATGATTTGTATTTTAGAATCCTTCCTTGATTGTTTGTATAAGTCATAACTCTTGTCTGGTGGAAGTTCTTTTGGAATTAAAGATGATTTCTTTTAGACAAGGTCATGCGTGTGTAGGGTCAAGCCCGCATCGAACCTTATATGAACTATACTACTTTGTGAAACTCACTTTTCCCATTATTGGATGATTGAACTTATTTTTCTAAAGGTTGGACCTTAAACTTGTTTTGTTGTTGAAAGGATTTCTTGAACTTGAAAATTGAATAAGAGATTTGAATAAGATTCTAAATCAGTTATGACTCGAAATGCCTTTGTTCTGAGATGATGACTTGAGAAGTGAGATTCGGCTCTAAGTCATGATGGATGATTCAGTAATATGCCATGATTTGTATTTTGTTTGTGTTTGGGCTTTGTATGGAATAAAAATTTGTGCTAGTCCAGGACGATTAGCGTTATGGATCCTAACGTATCAATACGAGTATTCTTTGTGTCGGTCCGAGAGGACGATTGACCTCCGTTGCTTCCTATCTCGGAGTATCTATTGTTGTGCTAGTCCAGAGGACGATTAGCCTCCTATCTTCCTAGACCAGAGTATCTATTGCTATGCCAGTCCAGAGGACGATTAGCCTCCGTATCTTCCTAGACCGGAGTATTTATGGCTGCGCTTAGTCCAGAGGACGATTAGCCTCCATTGCTTCCTAGCCCGGAGTATCTATTGATGTGCTAGTCAGAGGACGATTAGCCTCTGTGGTGTTATATCCCGTATTTCGTACATCGGGACAATTCGAGTTAATCCCGAAGTAGAGATTTTTAACTACGATTTTGTTTTAACACATGAGTTGGTTATGATTTTGTTGGCATGGGATATTAAGGAAAAAGTTGGGGTTAAAAGTGAATATTGGAAAGTTAAAGTTCATGAAAAAAAAAAAAAAAAAAGGAGAGGGTCATGTGGCCGGCTACGTGGATATGGAGCCATGGCCACGCATGGATGCTAATATATGTTACCAAAAGATGACTAATTAGTCCTCTTCACCATTTCATCTCCTAGAAATTTCAAGAAACATGAAGAAAAAAAAAAGAAGAAGCAAACGGCCATAGGGCTGGCTGAACAAGGTCCATGGAGAATTGGCCAAAAAAAAATATTTTCTTCATGTGTTTCAACTCCTTAGAAGGTGTATAACAACATGGAGGAGTTGTTGGGGCAAGAAAACCATTCACTTTTGCAAAACACATCTCTAGCCGAGGGAGAAGTTGAATGGAAAAGGTGAGATTTAATCTTTATTTCCATATGTTATGCATGGCTGGTGTATGTTGTGGAGTGTGGAAACGAATGAAATTCATGAAATTGTGGTGTTGTTGTCATGGTCGTGTATGTGTGGTGTGTGGCCGTGTGTATGTGGCATGGTATAGAAGTGAAGGACTACTTTTAGTTAGTGTAATTTGGTTGTTGTGTTGTGGATTATGTGATGTAAAATGAAGGTTTAATGGTTCAAGATTGGAGTGTAATCGTGGGGAAATTTGTTTGGGAAGCCAATTTGATTATAATATGGTTTCTTGTATTTATGATAACAATGTTGTCAATGAGTGGATTGTTGATGTAGTTTATGAGTTTTGGAAGAAAGAAATATATTAAAGTTGTTCATGTTGAGTTGGGAAGGTTTCGGGTTCCATGGTGCATTGGTTGAATGATTTGCATATTTTGCGGATTGTTTGAAATGTTCTTGAATCTTGTTTGAATGGGTTCGGATTAGTACTCGAACATGTGATCGTCGATGTTGGTTTGAATATATGTAGTTGAATTGAATATAAATGAATGTCGTCGAATTATGTATAAAGGAGTTATTAATGCTAGAATGCGTTTTGAATTAATGATTGATGTTGTTTATGTGGTTGTTGGTATTGTTGTTGAAGATCTAGCCGAGTTAAATTCTCGGGGATGTTGAATTTATAGGGGAAATGCTGCCCAAATTTCTGTAGATAAAATGGTGGTTTGGAGTTGAACTCTCCGATGCTTATGACTAATGTTCGATGCCTGATGATGTTGTTGTAGATTTCGAGCGTCGAGACGTAAGTTTGGACTAGCTTAGGAAGCAGACAAGGTATGTAAAGCTCATTCCTTCTTTCTTTTGGCATGTCGTAGTTGAAAAGTAAGTTATGACACGCATCCCGAGATAACTCTATTCTTGCGGTCCGAGCATGTTTACGGTCCTTATTTGTTTCTTGACATTCATATTCTTGATGTAGTCAAATTATGGTTTTTATGTTCTTCGCATGACTAAATTTCAAAAGTTGCATAAAAGTTTTGCTTTCAAAAAGAGTTTTGTTCCTAAACGACTCCAAAACTACGAACGTCTGTAACTTTCACATAATAGAACCGGATTGCTTCGATTTGTTCGTAGAAAGTTTTCTAAAGTGAATAATGATTTTAACTTTCATGGGCGGACTCGGATTGATTTGGCGTAAGACTATGATCCCTATGGTTTGAATATGACTATGATCCCTATGGTTTTGCTAATACGTTTATGATGTATGCTTATGTTTTGAAAGATATTTGATATAACTATTGTTTCTACTTTCAAATGACATTCCGTTTAGACTACTATCATTGAGTCTATTATGAGATGTTTTAATTGCATTTGGTTTCTCGCTACTCTGCTCGTGCCGGCCTCAATATGTCTTTCGCGTCCCGGGCCGAGTGTGTATTCGTGCACGACTCCATTGCATTATTCACGCGTCCCTCACTGGGCCGGGGCACGTATATATATATATATATATATATATATTATGATGTGATGATATGGGGATGGCGGCCGGGATGGCATGGTCCCATTGCTAGCGGGGCCGGGACACGTCTATTCACCGCGTCCCTCACTAGAGGGGGCACGTTATATATATATATATATATATATATATATGATGATGATATGATTTTACTTACCGCGTCCCTCACTAGAGGGCCGGGGCACGATATATGTATATGAATATGATGATTTCATACTATATATGTATATGATGATTGATTTGATATGCATGATAATACGTTTTCAAAGGCAAGTTTTATGATTTTCTCGTACTCTTTACTTGATATGATCCCGCTTATTGTATTTCATGCTTTAGATACTCGTATATATTCATCTTGACCCCCTTTCTTCGGGGGCTGCATTTCATGCCGCGCAGGTACACCCAGGTGAGCTGAAGATATTAGTAGAAGACATTCCAGCGGGATTGGCGAGCTCCATTTCCTCCGGAGTGCTGCCGAGTCAGAGCATTATGTTATGGTTTCATGTTTCGTGTTAGAGACTTTGCAGACAGTGTCGTGGGTATACGATGTCGGTTACGTAAGCGGCTATGTAAGCCGATGTACTAGTACGCATTGTATTATAAGTTTTATATGTTACAGATTTTTATTTGATTTGAGAAAGGTAAAAAGCATATTGTTCTTTGAAAAACTTTTATTATGTATTTGTGTCATGATTTGAGAGCCAGCGTGATTATGAGTATTATGTGAGTCAGCGGGTTCGCTCGGCCCTAAATAAGGGTCGGGTGCCATCACGCCCTAACAAAAATGAGGGTGTGACAAATTGGTATCAGAGCGGTTCGTCCTAGGGGTTGTCTGCAAAGTCGTGTCCGGTAGAGTCCTGTTTATGGTGTGAAGCGCGCCACATTTATAAACGGGAGGCTACGGGGCATCTAGGATGGTTACTCTTCTTTGACATCTTAGATCGTGCCGTAGAGCCAAGTCGTAGGAAATAAGATTCCGACACCGACCTTTGACTTCAGAGAAATGGCATCGACGGAAGAAAGCGATTAACGATATTGGAGGCTACCAAGCACGCGAGATAAGCAAAGGTATGCAAGACATATGTCGGTAAGATATTGAAGTACGATTGAAATACAAGTTGAAGATTAAAAGGGAAAGTAAACAAGGAAGTGTAACAGATGTCGATTGAGTTGGGCATACGAGGTATGTTCATTATTTTTGTACTGTTGATGATATTGGGAGCCCTGTGTGGTTGTGATATGATACGATATGCATATATGTATGTTGGCCCTGTGAGGCATTGTTGGTATTTCTTGTGTGCAGGTGTTGAGATAGTAAGAAATATAGAGGAAACTCTGCCGAAATTTTCCTTAAATAAAAAGAGAATGAGATATGGTTTGATACTTGAGAGGTCGTACCAATAGTAATGATAAGACTTGACTAAGCTACGAGTACGGCGGACATCGGGGAAAGAAGTTAATGAAATAAGAATAATAGTTGTGAGGTCGATATATATGGTAAAAAGAATTTGGAAAGGGCTTGTGACATTAAGAGATGATTTAGAAAAGGGCGGATAAACTTTGATGGGGTGTTATTTAAGGTACCGACTGAATTGATAAGCAGGGATGAATTATGACGAGCTTATAGTTAAAAGAAGTAATTGTTATATCCCGTATTTTGTGCATTGGGACAATCCGGTTTAATTATGATAAGTTAGGGTCCAAACCATTCCGGGATGCAAAGTCGGGATTTTTGACCTTCGATTTTATTTTGAGACATAAGTTGTTCATGAATTTGTTTGCATGGGACACTTAGGAAAATTTGGGACCAAAAGTGATATAATTGGAAGTTGCAAATCATGCAAAAATAGCCATGTTGGCCGTGTGAATGGGAGGTGGCTCCCACCCATTTTGTGTCCAATTTTAATTGCTCCAACACATTAGTGTGGGCCATCAACACATATGCAACTCTTGTGGAAGCTTAAAAGATGATCACCAAGTCATCTTTTCATTCCAACACTTAGAAAAAAAAAAACCTTGGATGAAAAAGAATAGGCTCTCGGCCAAGACCATAAAAATTGAGGTCCAATTCTAGCTATCCCAAAAATATTTCCTTGGTGTAAACCCACTAATTGGAGGTCCCTAAGTAGCGTGGAAGTGTTGTTGGAGCGATCAACCCGCTAGTTTTCATCCTAGCAAACCCTAGCCTAGTGTGGAATTGAAGAAGAAAGGTGAGTTTTAATCATGTTTTATGTGATATAAATGTTGTATGCATGTTATAGTATGTTAAAATGGAGGAAATTTATGAAATATGGCATGTTGGAGTTGAGGTTGTGTGTGTAGTGCATAGCCGTGTGAGGTGTGTGTGTGTTGTGTTGTGTTGAGGTGATGAATTGAATTCATGTAGCATGTTCAATTGTTGTAGTGTGTTGAAATGGATGAGAATCACTTATATATGCATGTGTGGTGATGGTCGAATGTGAGTCATACCATATGACAAAGAACGCGTTAATATTGTTTAGTGTTCTAGATGTTGTCACTATGAATTCTATGTTGGAAATGAGAGTTTAATGACTCAAGATTGATGTTGTAATTGTATGGGCTGATTTGGAGAATCATGTGTATTTAATGTAATTTTTATATTTAAGAGAATGACATTGTTAGAATGTGGATTGTTGGTGCAAATCATGATTTGGAAGTGAGGGATGGATTGTAGTGGTGTTCTCGGGTTGGGGACTGTTTTCGGGTGAGTTGGAGTATTATTTGGGATGTTTGAAATGATGTATGAATTGCTTAAAACGTCTTTGAATATTGTTAGTATGGGTTCGGGTCAGTATTTGAATGTATAAGCGTTGATGTTGGCTTGAATGTAAGCCGTTGAATTGAAAGTATTGAATGTTGTCAAATGATGTAAAAGAGAGTTATTAATGCTATATTGCCTTTCGGATTGGTTATTGATGTTGCTAGATTGGTTGTTGGTGTTGTTGTTGTTGATTTGGCCGAGTTAAATTCTCGGGGTTGGTGTATTTACAGGGGAAGTGCTGCCCAAATTTCTGTAGAATTTGATGTTTGTTTGGAAATGAATTCCTAAATACCTTTAGCTAATGTTTGGCATATTATGACGTAATTGTAGATCCTAGAGAGCCCGAAGTTTGAGTTTGGACTAGCTTCGAGGGCGGATAAGGTATGTAAAGCTTACCTTCCTTCTTTTGGCATGTCTTAGTTATGGCTAAGTTATGATATGTTATGAGCTTCGGGGGTAATTCCATTCTTAAAAATCCGAGTACGTTTATGAGTCGCATTTGCTTTTGATGTTGGCATCCTTATGTGGACAAGCTATGGTTTATATGCCTTTGTATGATTGATTTTCAAAAATTGCATAAAAGTTGGGTTTTCTTTCTTAAAAAGAGAGTTTCGTTCCTAAACGATTCCGAAAACTACGAAAGTCCGTAACTTTCACAGACAGAACCGGATCGCTTCGATATGCTCAAAAATGATTCCATGATGTATGATGACTAAGTTTTTCATAGGCGGGCCCGGCTCGGGTCGACACCCCTCCGTGGGCCCCGCGACTTTCCTTATGTACTTCTGGCGACTTTTGAAAGGATATGACATGACTAGTATTCCGATTTCAAGAACGATCAGTTTACTTATCTTTTGAGTTGGTAATAATGATTCGGTAACATATGACGACTATGATTTTCGTAGGCGGGCCCGGATTGGGTTGACGCTCGTCCGTGGGTCCCGCGATCTTCTTCTGTATAATTCTGATGGCGTTTGAAAGAATTCAATATGACTACCTTTCCGACCCCCGAGTATGATTATATATTGGTCTGTTCAGTCCGAAATATTCGTATACTTATGATTCCGATACGTAACTATGATTTCTGAAATTCGGTTTGATATGTTCCCGAGTGATATTCGGAAGAAAAATCTGATTTGACTACTGTTTTGGCTTGTAAATGATGGTTCGTTGTGATTAACATATTAAGTCTCTGAAATTGTTTTAAACGGTATTTGGTTACTTATGATCCTGCTACTCATAACTCTGTTCGTGTATTTTATTGTTACATTTTTCGCCAAGTCCCGGGCCGGTTATGTTGTTATGCGCACTATGTGATCGAGAAGTATGATGTGTTCGGTACGCCGAACCCCCTTTCGGCCGGGTACAGTGTATATATGCTACGTTATATGTTATATGTAGGGATTCTGGAATATGCTCAGTTGGAATCAGAACCGGTGGTGGGGCAAACCCAATGGTGGGGCAAACCCAATGGTGGGGCAAACCTAGTAGTGAGGTAACATTCCACACTGGTTTAGGCCAATCCCACATTGGTTTAGGCCAATCCCACATTGGTTTAGGCCAATCCCACATCGGTTAATGGCATCTCATATGATCGGTTATGATGTTATGATGTGTTACGGTATGTATATGATGATCATTATATTTGCCTTCTATACCTCATATGTATGATTTGTATGTCAGACGCAAGCGCTTTGGTATTTCAGTTGTTATGTCTACTTTACGTTACCGTTTCGATCATGACTCGATTCTGTTCTTGTACCTACGCTTTGCATACTCGGTACATATTTCGTCGACCCCCCCTTCTTCGGTGCGTTTTCATGCCCGCGGTACGGATACACGCATTTTGGTGATCCACCGGCGTAGGATTTCCATTCTGCTGTTCATAGTGCTCCCTTTGTTCTGGAGCCAATATTTTGGGTATATACTCTTCTAATGTACATGATTATGATTATTCAGGGTACGGCGGGGCCCGTCTGTCATACGATTCGTTGTTCAGATTAGAGGTACGTAGACATAGATGTGGGTTATGTACGGTTTTGTTTGGACGCGTTGGGTAAGTTGTGATTGGGCGGCCCATCGCGTCGACCTTGTCGGTACGCGTGTATGTATGCTTTGCTATGTTATGTATATTATAGCCTTACCGCACGTGCGGTTTATATGTTTTTATGTGACAGTTTGGAACCACGTATGATCTCTATGTCAGTACAGATTGTTTGGATCTTTGGTTTCGGTTATTGAGTGCGTATGGGTGCCCAGCTCGGGCACTAGTCACGGCCTACGGGGTTGGATCGTGACAGAAGTGGTATCAGAGCGGTTCGTCCTCGGAATGTCTACAGACCGTGTCTAGTAGAGTCTTGTTTATCGGTGTGTTGTGCACCACATCTATAAACAGGAAGCTACAGGGCATTTAGGGTGTTATCTTTCCTTCTGATCTTAGATCGTGCGATAGAGCTGTGTTATCAGGATGACCCTTCTCTGACGAAGTGTTATGTTTTCAGCGATGCCTCCGAGGAAGGCCACGGTGCCCGAAAGGCAAGTCTACGGCGAGCCGAGACCGGCGGGCCGGATAGCTGCTAGGGCCCGTGCCCGGCAGGCCGAGAGATTGTGCCTCGATGGCTAGTTACGCTACCCCCGCCCGATATCGAGAGGTTGGAGCGACCACGGCTACGGGACGGTGGCGGCTCCACCCGGCCACGAGGTTCGAGCCTCGGCTCCTCGCCTGGGCGGAGGATCGGGCGATGCGAATGCGGTCGGTTATTGACCGAATTGATGGCGGCCCGGAGGTTCACGAGCACGGATCGGGGGGTGATCGTGCGGATAGATATGACAATCGAGAGGGCTCGTGATTTTTGCTTTGTGGCCCACCGAGTTTTCGGGTCAAAGCCCGCAGAGGACCCTCGAGGAGTTCATCCTACGGATGCGGCGTACCTGCTGCGATTGATTAGTGCTTCGAGACGAGTCGGTTGAGATGGCATCCTATCGGTTGCACGATGTGGCGGCTAAGCGGTACGAGTCCTGGATGTTGTCCCGAAGGTGAGGTGCCCTCCGGCGGTATGTGGCGATTTTACGGAGGCCTTCCGGCCCATTTCTACCTCCGGAGGTGAGGCGGGCGGGGTAGGCGGATTCTGCTTTGTTGAGCGGGGGGCGGAGTGTCCGGGAGTATAGTGCGGAGTTTGATTCCCGGCCAGATATGCGCCCGCTTATGTAGGCGATATGACCGACCGGATGCCGGTATGTGATAGGGGCGGATAACTACTTGGTTGTGCTTGTACGGTGATGGCGGCCCGATCGGGGATGGACATTGCACGGATTCGGGCACATGCCCGGAGTTATGGAGGAGCGACACGGGGCGTCGGCCTGTTATATCCCGCATTTCTGCACATTATGATAGGTTGGAGACCAAACCATTTCGGGATGCAAAGTCGAGACTTTGGACCTTCGATTTTATTTTGAGACATAAGTTGTGCATGAATTTGTTTGCATGGAACAATTAGGAAAATTTGGGACCAAAATTAGAATTTATGGAACTTGAAAATCATGCATTTTTCTCTTGTTTGGCCGTGTGGTGTGGGGTTTGGCCCACACAATTTGTGGACAATTTTGATTGGTCCAACACTTGTGTGGGCCACGGGACACATGTACAAGTCTTGTTAGTATACAAAGATGACTTCTAAGTCATCTATTGTCACACCCCTAATCCGATAGGGTGTGATGGGCACCCGACCCTTACCTAGGGCCGAGCGAACCCGCAGACTTTCGTAATGCACATAGTCGTACTGGGCCCACGGAATGCGTCAAAATGCAGAAATAAATCTTTTTTTTTTCAGAACACAAACATACCTTTCGTCTTTTTCAAATCAAATAAAATCCGTAACCATAACAAATCTGTAAACACATGAAATTCATAACACAATGCGTCGATACATCGGCTTACATAGCCGCTTACAAACGGACATCTCATACACACGACAACATGTCTGCAAGCCTCTAACATAACTCGAGTACCATACAAAGCATTCGACTCGGCGGAAAGGAGAAATGGGCTCGCCAATCCGGCGGAACATCTCTCACTAAACATCATCGCTCATCGTGGGTACCGCGCGGCACGAAACGCGACCCCCGAAGAAGCGGGGGTCGATACGAATATGTCTTCGAGTATGCAAAGCAGAAAATACAGAAAACGAAATCATAACCGATGTAAGGTATACAGAAAGTGAGCATAAGAGGTACAGAAGACACATGCGATAATCAGAATATCAAATGCTTCGCTTTCTTTGAAAACATTTCTATCTCATATATACGGGAAAATCGAACATACCATATACCGTCATCATGTCCTCACATTATCATCTCGCATATACCGCGGCCGAGAACCCAGCGGCTAATATCACAAATATATAAATATACGCGGCCCGGGAACCCCGGCGGTTAATATCACGGATATATAAATATACCGCGGCCGGGAACCCGGCGGTTAATATCCTAAATATATACGACTACACATACACACATACCGCGGTCAAATCCGGCGGTCATATCACGACCGCGGTCAAGTATCCGGCGGACGATATCACACATACACACATGTCGTTGCCAAGTATCCGGCGGTCATGCGCCGGCCGCGGTCAAGTATCCAGCGGACAATATCACACATACCGGCCCGGGACTCGGCGAAAGAGGTAATAACAATGCACACGAGCAAAATCGTAAGTAGCCACACGCATATAATTTCTTTTATTACAAACTCAACAGGACAACCAAAGCACACATTCCTTTAAAACCAAGACAATAGTTAAATCGGGTTCTTTTAGAACATTATTCGAAAACATATCAAACTGACCTTCAGAGATCATAATCATGTGTCAAGATCACATACATATGAGTAAATAAATAATCAAGTTGCCTTCCAAGTCCGATGACTAAATATATTTACTAACATCGGTAAGTGCAGAAACAAGTTTAGTTTATCGGAATTAATATACAATAGTTACAATCTTCTGAAATCGTTCTTATGTGTCAAAATGTATTATCAAACTCAATGAGGTAGTTAAAATAACTATTTTATAGTAATCAGAGCGAGAGTCAGAAGTTCTCTTTTCAAAATCACACAAATATACCAAACAGGGCGACATTGGGAGATCTCGGAATGCGTGGGCCCCACCTCAGTCAAATTGAGGCGGCGTACCCCAAACTATGGTCGTTAGGCCTTACGAAGTCATATACAAAGGATTCTAGGCCCTCCAATATCATTTAGGCAAGCTACGGATGTTTAAGCACTTATCTCGACAAAAACAAAGACATTTTAATTCAATTCTGCGAATGAATAAGGGCCAAAATGAAGCTCGGATTCCGAGGAGTAGAGTCGTCTCCAAAGCTCGTATCTTAGCCTAACATACCTAGGACATGCCAAGAGAAGGAAAGAGCAAGCTTTACATACCTTATTCGCTTTTTTACGCTTGTCCAAACTCAAATCCGTTTCCTCCAAAATCACAATTGGTCATAGTACCAAATGTCATTTATAAGACTTAAGAATGCAAAGTTGGAAGTAATGCTTGTCTATAGAAATTTCAACGACATCTCCCGTAAGTATACCATCCCGAGAATCTAACTCGGCTAGATCAACAACAACCAAACCAACAAACATTATAACAATATCAATATTCAATCCCAAATGCATTCTAACATTAATAATCCCTTTCTACACAATTCGGCAATATTCATTTATATTCAATTCAACTTCATATATCCAAACTAATATCAACAATCGCATGTTCAAATAACAATCCAAAACCTTTCAAACACATTTCAAGAACACTTTCAACAATCCGCACAATATTCCAACCAAGCCAATCAATGCTCAACCTTACCCGAAATCATTTCAATCCAACAAGAATATCACCAACACAATTCTTTCTTCTAAATCCATAACTATGTCAACAATACATTCGTTAGCAACTTCATTTTCATAAATTCAAGAAATCATATTAATATCACATCATCGTCCAATTCGGCCGCACAATTATAACTTGACTTCAATTTCATTCATTAAACTTCATTTTATCACATAGAATTCATATCGACGACGATCAAAATACTAAATAACATAACTTCATTTCTTGCATACAAGCAGCCCCCTACTTTCGGCCACACCTCAACCTACACCATCCCATGTTTTTCATTCATTTTCTACATATTACAACAACATACAAACATGCTAAATTCAACTAATTCATGTTATATCCCGTATTTTTAACAACGGGATAATTTGAGTTAATGATGACAAGTCAGGATACAAGGCTATTCCGAGACAAGAAGTCGGGATTTTCTTTAATCATGACTTTGTTTTAAATAAGTGGTATATGACTTTGTTGGCATGGAAACATTAAGGAAATAATTGGGGCCAAAAATGAATTAGAAAAACTTGTGAATTATATTAATTCAAGGGCCAAAGTGGCCGGCCACATACTGTGTGGGCCATGGCCACATAAATTATTTTTCTTTAGCAACTTAATAAG
>NW_026727657.1:0-31637 GCF_029784015.1 Lycium ferocissimum
CTAATTACCCTAATTAAAAACTAGAAACAATTATGATTAATTTCAACAACTTATGCAAATACACAAAATTAAAGATAGAGGGGTAAAATGGTCAATTCCTTTAATTACTCAAATTCCTTGGATTAAAGAGAATAATATATTTTCTAATTTGATTTTGACAATTTAAACAGTTAAATAGATGGTTATTTAAAATTGTTTTTCTTTGATTAAATCTAATAAATATTCTATAAATGTCATAAAATGTACCAATTAATTCCTAAATGATTTATAAAATTATAGAAATTATTTTACCAATTAAAAGGGGTAAAATATTGACCTAAACAATTTTATAAAATCATTTTGATCTCTAAAAATGCATGGTTCACTTTGTTTTTTTCATCCAAGGATTCTGAGTAATTAAAAGTAATTATGGGAGGTCAAAAATTAGGTGTCAACACTTCCGATCGGCATACATATTTTGACGACTCTAAGCTACCAAAAGTTTGGCCTGAATAACCTTCACCTTCTCAAGAGACTCTCTCAATAGATCCGTACCCTAAGGTCGAACCTCAAACGCATCAAACCGGGGATCTATACCTCCTACTATATAAAGCCTCAAAAGACGCCATGTCGATACTCGAGTGATAACTATTATTATATGCAAACTCTGCCAATGGTAAGTACTCAATGAAAACCAAAGTCCATAACACAAGCTCTCAACATATCCTCGAGCACCTGGATGGTCCGCTCATACTGCTCATCGGTCTGAGGGTGGAAAACTGTACTAAGATCCACTCGGGTACCCAACTCAGTCTGAAAAGCGCTCTAGAAATGGGAAGTAAAGATAGAACCCCGATCAGATATAATAGAAATGGGAACCCCATACAATCTCATAAGGTCACGAATGTACAACTTAGCTAACTTCTCTGCGGTATAAGAAACCTGAACTAGAATGAAATAAGAGGAGTTATTCAACCGATCAACTATCGCCCAAATCGAATCAAACTTACCCAGGGTCTTCAGAAGGCCCACAACAAAATCCATGGCAATCCTCTCCCACTTCCACTCGGGAATGGGCAACCTCTGAATTACACTACTGGGTCGCTGGTGCTCATACTTAAATTGATGACAATTCCCACACTTAGCAAGAAAATCGCTATATCCCTCTTCATGCTATGCCACCAGTAATGCTGCCTCAAATTACGATACATCTTAGTCGCTCCCGGATGAATGAATTATCGAGAGCTGTGGGCCTCAGTCAAAATCAAATGAATCAAGTCACCAACACGAGAAACGTGCACGCGTCCCTTAATCCTTAAAGTACCCTCAGAATCAATCATGGCCTTCTTGGCCTCACCCCTCAGAACGCTATCTCGAATCTTGCTCAACTGAGCATCCTCAAACTGATGAGTCCTGATCTGCTTTAACAAGGACGATCTCACCTCAACACATGCTAAGACTTTGCCTGGGACCTAAATATCAAGACGAACGAAGCTGTTGGTCAGAGTCTGAACCTCCACGACCAACGGACGCTCGGAAACAACCAAACGGGCTAAACTCCCCATGCTCGTGGCCTAGCGACTCAAGGCATCAGCAACAACATTGGCTTTCCCCGGATGATAAAGAATAGAGATGTCAAGTCCTTCAGGAGCTACATTTATCGGCGCTGCCTGGAATTAAGATCTCTCTGGGTAAACACATGCTGAAGGCTACGGTGATAGGTGAAAACCTCATAATGGACGCCATTGTCACGACCCAATTTGACATAAGTTGTGAAGGCACTTACCTTTCCCACCTCGGTAAGCGAACCCTCAACCCAACGATAATAAGACATAAATAAATAATCTAGCAAGCGCAAAAAAAGAATAAATAATACGTAAGGCTCATAATATTATATAGTAGAAATAGTGCGAAATAATAATATTACCCCCAGGGTCTAGTCTGAGTAATACAAGAGCATCTAAAAGGAATAAATACATGTCAGGAATAATAATACATAAAACTGTCTATGTCTCTGAATAGAAATAGGACATAAATGATAGAGAAGTCTTCAAGGCAGCGAACAGCCATGCTCACCCTGGAAACTCGGTGCTAAATGCTGAAGCGACTATCAGCTATGTGAAACGAAAAGGATCCAACCTGATACTCTGCATTCATAAAGGAATGCAGTATGCCCAGGTCAGTACAAAATAACAGTACTGGTAGGTATCATCGGCCAACTAAGCATAGCTAACATAATTCAGAGAATAAGGCAAGATAGACAGATAAACCAACAAGTATAAATCAAACATAATCGAAGCCAAGTATGCATTATTGCCTAAGTAGAGCATCTAGTCCCAAATGTGCCAAGTCTAGACATATCAAGTCTGAATCCAACATCACAAGTACACACGAAAACATCTCAATGCAAGCCATGATGCAATGCAATGCAATAATGTATGGATGCAATGCAACGCCATGCAAATGTTGTGTACACATGCACTCCAAATGGAAATATCGACATCTAGGTAGCACAACGCAAGGTGACTCGCGAAGTCTAAGTGCCACCCATCCCGGACCTTTTCCTAATAGACAGACGGGATCCCGGATCTTTGCCCATGAGTGGTCCTCACCGGCACCACTGCGGGGGCCCGATGAGTCCATGCACTCACTCAATCCACGATTTCGGAACGAATATCAGATATTGGACTCTCACGTCACTCAAGTAAAAATCGAGCCTAGCTCATCACAGTGTTTCATCAAGTATCATCAGTATCTCAACAATATATCATGAAGAATGAGAGTGCGTGCAATGCATGTATCCACATCAATAATCATGCTCAATATCACAAGCACCAACAATGGGTACGCCAACAATATATCCGAATCACAAGTACCAACAGTGGGTACGCTAATAATATATCCGAATCACAAGTACCAACAGTGGGTACGCCAACAATATATCCGAATCACAAGTACGAACAGTGGGTATGCCAACAATATCATAATCAAGATGGAACAACAGATGCCAATATCTACTAACAACACGTGGCATCAAGATAACACAATAGAACAATCAATCACAACACAATGGGATGGCTAGTCCTAACAATACAACAGGGCCCAACCTAAGACGATATCCAATCCAACTTCATACCCGAAGGTTCACATGCTTTCTCCGATGATATAATCTAAATATATGCTTCACTATACGAAATATCACCAAAGGTAAGCCATAACCTACCTGGATGGCAAACAACAAACACTAACAAATCACTCTATCGCCTTCCCCTTCCGCTGAGGCTCAAGATCAAAGAAATCTAAGCATATTCAAAGTCTAGACTAGAAATCATGAAGAATGATACTAATATTGCTACCATTCAATTTAGGTCAAATTCAACCCTAGAATTTGAGGAAAATGGGCCCACAAGGTCAAAACGGGAAATTCGGGAGTAAAATATCAAATTAAGCACTAGGTGATCATAACCCAACAACTATTTGCTAAATTACCTCATGGAATCCCCTAATTTTGAAATAGAAGTAAAACTCTCAATTTTGGGTATAAACCCTAACTCTTTGATTCAAGAATTCAACTCTAATAATGGAAGATATATGATTAACACAACCTTAGATTCATCAAAATCTACGATAAACCCCATCAATTTCATCATTTATAAGCCCAGATAGAACGTTCATTAAAACCCACTTTTAATCTTCCATAACTAAGGAATTACTAAGGAAAAGGGAAATCTATGATGATTAGGATTAATGAAATAGTAAAAGGATTAGCAAAATTTACCTCCAAGAGTTTTCTCCAATAATCTCTAAGAACAGTCCCCAAGAGCTCAAATATCGAAATGAGAAATAATGAGGGACTAAAGGCTTTTAACACTTCATTAACTATATTCACTGCCGATCACTCGCTTTGGCGACGCTGGGACCGCCCAGCAGAGCCGCTCCAGCGGTCCCTTGACAGCTTTAGTGGTCAAGCCTAATTGGCTTAGACCGCTCCAGCGGCAGGGTGACCGCTCCAGCGGTACCGCTGCCGCGTGTCTGGTGCATCCAAAGTGGGCACAAGACACCAGAAATCCGCCCAAGTTTCATGATTCAATTCGAGTTTTTGACTAATTATTGAGGCCATCTGCTCACAGACCATACACATAGGCACACATAAAAACACGCTACGAACATGCTCGTGGCTTCGAAATTCCCAACGGAGGTCTAGTTGACCGAGTCAACCCTCAATACCTTAATTCTAATTTTCCCAACCCAAGTCCCAAAATGCATCCGAGTGCGTTATGAGCCGAACCAAATATACACACAAGTTTTAAAAAATCATCCGGACCTCCCTGAATCCTGAAAAAGGTTCGTTTACCGAAAAGTCAACTTTGAGTCAATTCTTTTTCGCTTTAAGCCCAAATTTCACAAGAAGTTGCCCGAATCAAGCCTAGAAACCTCGGGAAGCATGTCAACAGTCCCCTGGGGTCAAAAGCGAGCTAGCCAAGCTCGAAAAAGGGTCAGAAATGCAATAACGACAAAATAGGTCGTTACATCCATACAAGTAATGCCTCAAGATCTTCAAAGCGAAGACCACAACTAGTAACTCGAAATCATGGGTAGGGTAATTCCTATTATGGATCTTCAACTGATGGGAAGCATAGGCTATGACACTACCCTACTGCATCAAACAGCACCCAAACCCACACGGGATGAATCACAATAGACTGAGAAATCCTTACCCTCTACGGGTAATGCTAGAATCCGGGCTGAAGTCAAAAGGATCTTGAGCTTTTGAAAGCTTTCCTCACAATCATCAGACCACTGGAAGGGAACATCCTTCTATCTGGTCAATGACGAAGCAATAGTAGCAAAACCCTTCACAAATTGCCGGCAGTAACTGGCCAAACCCATGAAACCTCGGATCTCGGTCACAGTAGTGGGACTCGCCCAATCCCTCACAGCCTCAATCTTCTTAGGATGCACCATGATCCTGTCCTTAGACACAACGTTACCCAAGAATGCCACAGACTCTAACTAAAACTCACACTTCAAAAAATTAGCAAGCAAACTATACTTCTTTAACGACCCAAGCACTGTGCGAAGATGGCCCTCATGCTCCTCTCTACTCTTGGAATACACCGTTATATCATCAATAAACATAATCACAAATGAGTTAAGGAATGGCCTAAAGATGCCATTCATCAAAGTCATGAATGAAGCCAGAGTATGGGTAAGCCCAAATGACTTAACCAAAAACTCATAATGCCTATATCTCGTCCGAAAAGCTGTATTCAAAATATCCCAGGCCCTGATCTTCAGCTAATGGTAGCCTGAACGCAAGTCAATCTTTAAGAACACTGAAGCACCCTGAAGCTGGTCAAATAAATCATCGATATGAGGCATAGGATACTTGTTACTAATAGTAACCTTGTTCAGCTGACGATAATCGATACACATCCTCATAGATCCATCTTTCTTCTTTACGAACAACACAGGAGCAGCCCCAAGGGAGACACTCGGCCTAATGAGCCCCTTACTCAACAAATCCTGCAATTGCTCTTTCAGCTTTCTCAACTCGGCGAGTGCCATTTGATATAGCGGAATAGAAATAGGGCGGGTGCCCAGCTCCAAGTCAATACAAAAGTTAATAGCGCGATCGGACGGCATACTAGGAAGATCGGACGGGAATACCTCCGCGAAGTTGCTCACAATGAGAATGAACTCAAGGGATAGAGATGTAATAATAGTGTCACGCACATGAGCCAGATAAGCTAAACACCCCTTGTTGACTAATTTCTTTGCCTGAAGAAAGGAAATGATCTTCTCCAAAGCGGGAATAGGAGTACCCCTCCACTCAACTCTAGGAATGCCCGGCATGGCTGAAGTGACTATTTGGCATGACAGTCCAAGATCGCATGATAAGGAGAAAACCAGGTCATACCCAAAATAATATCAAAATCCACCATGTCAAGTATCATAAAGTCTACCCACGGGTCTTATCCCATAAAAGTAACCAAGCACGACCGATAGACTCAATCAACCACAACAAAATCTCCAACTAAAGTAGACACATGAATAGGTACAACTATGCTATCACAAGTCAAGTCCCAACTAACAGCATGATATGCAGACACATATGAATAAGTGGATCTAGGATCAAATAACACAGAAGCTACTCTATGTCAGACGTAAAACAGTACCTGAAATGACCATATCCGAGGCCTCCGCCTCGGGTCTACAAGGGAATGAATAACACTGGACCCTACTCCTAGAAGACTGTGATCCACCTCTCAAACTCTGGGACCCACCTCTACTGGACTGGGACCCACCCCTAGAAGTCTGTGAACCACCGGCCTGATTGAGCATCGCCTCTCAGAGAAGCATCGCCTCGGCTACCTGAAGATGCCGGAGTCCTCTGGGATTGATAACCCTTCCTGGGGCGAGGACGCTCTCTAGCAAAATGACCAGGCGCTCCACATGCATAGCAAGCTCTAGAAGGCAAAGCTTGATGAAAAGAAACTGAAGACCCTGCTTGAACAACTCTGTCTGCTGGTCGAGAAAATGAGCTCTCAGAAGCTATCTACCTGGATGGCCGACTAGAAGAAGCATGCAATACTGACTGTACAGGGTCGCTGGAGTAAAACTGATATTGGCTAGAAGACTGTCCGGCGCCCCTCGAGCTGTAACCACTATAAGCCCCAAACTGTCTCTGCCTCTTCTCACTAACCCATCCAAGCGAGCGGGCCTTGGCAGCCTCAACTAATGACGCATGCTCAACAATGGACTGGAAAGAATCACCCATAGCCTCAAGCTAAAGGCATGGAATCTTAAGAGAAGTAACGAGCCTACCAACAAATCGTCGAATCCTGTCGGGCATAGTGGGAGTTAGGGGTGCTGAATAACGGGCCAAATGTAAGAAGCGAGTCACATAAGCATCAATAGATAATCCTCTCTGCTGGAAGTGGAGGAACTCATCTCTACCTGCCTCTCTCAAGGCACGGGGCACATACTTCAAGAAAGGCCAGATAAAACTGTGTCCAAGTAAGTGGAGGAGAACCCTTTAGTCTGCAAGAAATGAAGTACCTCCACTAGGTCTTCGCGACTCCGCGAAACTGGTATGAAACATAATCAACCCCATGGGTCCCAACAATCCCCATCCTATATAATAACTCGTGCATGTCCGATATAAACTGTTAGACCCCGTATTTTTATACCACGGATTATTCGTAAGTAAATCAACATAAATCCAATGACAAGATTATTGTTGGATATGAGACAAGGATTTTAATCCCTGATTTTAGTAAGTGCACGACTTGCTTGCAATTTTATTTGGTATGGAAATATTAATGGAAATTTGAGATTAATTTTACCATGATTAGATTATTAAGTCATTAGTGGGATCAAGTGGGCCCACAACACATGGCCGAATTTGATTGGTGGTTGAATAAAAAGTTGACACATGTCCACTTTGTAAAGATGATATATAAGCATAAGTGGATGACTAAGTCATCACTTATACCACAAATTAATCTTGCAAGTTAGGTCTTAGTGAGAGAAGCTCTCAACTTAAAGAGAGAGAAGTTCGGCCACTGTTCACGGGCGGCGCCACTGTTCACGGGCACTGTTCACGGCGCCACTGTTCACGGCCAGCCCATTTTTGCCCCCTTCTACACAATTAATTGGAGAGATTTGAAGATCAAGAGGAGGAAAAATATGGAGGTCATGGCTTTCTTGAAGACATTACATGGTGAAAATTAGAGCTTGTCTCTAAGGTAAGATTTAATTCTTTTCTACATGTTTTGGAGGTAGTTTAGACTTGTATAGCTTGGTAGATGTGTGTTAAATACAAAAGGGTTATGTATGTTGATGTTGAATTATAAATTGAGCCGTGTAAGGGGGGTGTTTCGAGTAAGAATGATGAATTGATTTTAGTAGCATTATGGAGGAATTAAATGGTTAAATTTAAAGTTGTGTTGTTTTATGGACATGTTGTTATCCTTGCTGAATTGAAAGGATTGAGCGTATGATTATGTTCATATGATTATTGTTGTTGTTATCATGGATTATGCGATGAGAATGAAGGAATTTAATGGTTAGAGTTGGAGTTAAATTTGTTGTGGGTTGTTGTAGGGATTATAATGATAATAATGTGATTTACTTGCATATGGATAGATGATGTAGTTGTGGTGTAGCTGCTGTAGTATTTCATTAAATTTGCTTTGAAAAGATTGCATTGAATAAGGTATAAGAAGTGTATATATGGGCTGCTTGGTGTATTGTAAGTGTTCGTTAGAATTTCGGCATCGCTATGTTATAGTTGGGGGCTGTTTTGATATGTTGTTGTTCTTGTTGAAATAAAAGAATTGAAGATATGGTTGTGTCCATATGTTATTGTTGGTATTCTGTGTCAACAGGAGAACAATTGAAAATTCGATAGGCGAAATATAAGGGAAATGTTTACCGAAATTTCGTAGACAAGTGCTAGTTGGGATTTAAAATTCTAAGTACTAGTAGCTAATTTATGGGTAATTGATAATATTATTGTAGATATTAGAGAGACCGAGACTTGATTCGGAAATTGATTAGCGAGCGATCGAGGTATGTAAAGCCTATCGTTCCTTCTTTTTGACATGATCCGTTTTGGGAGAAACAAAATGTATATGTATGCTTATAAAAAAAAAAAAAAAAAAAGATCCTATTCTTGGAGCCACTAGGATGGCTAACATCTTTGACCTCCATAAGCTATTCCATATGGCTGGGTACATATTTTATGATGTTCAAATATTCTATTTATTATGTTCTAGATGTTGTTCGAAAGAAAACGAGAAGACTAAAGCCTTTGATGAATATTTCGATATGAAAATATGGTCTTAAAGTCCCCATTTGATTTGATCCATAATGTTATCCGCAAGTTTATTAGTATGAATATGTGATCCACAATGATGTCCGAAAAATATTTGATATGGCCAAAGTTTGGATATGTATATTTTGGATATGCGCGTATGATTCTAAAGCTCCCTTTGAAGTGCTCCATAATGTTATTTGAAATCTTCTCAATATAAATGGTACTCGAATTTCTAAATACGACTTATGAAATATTTTCGAAGATTCCGTATTTCGAAAGTTTGTGACTCTCTTATACTAATTCCAATTGACCCGAGTTTTATTTTGAGCCTTCAGATGTCTGTAAAAATATTTGGCTATTGAGTTTGAAAGAAATTTATTTATTTATTTATTTATATGCATATGGTTTCCGCACTAATCTGCTCGTGCCCACTACTATGATATCGTTCGCCGGTTCCCCGGGCCGGTTCGTTGTCGTGCGCATTATGATATACTCCGGTGTTATCTTGTGTTCATGGTTCACCGAGTCCCTCGCTCGAGGGCCGGTTCCACTCATATTTGGTGTGATGCTTGTGCATGGCGATATGCTTGTGTATGATATGTGACGGAGATTGGAGATTTGAAACTTTCGGTGTTATCTTGTGTTATGGCGCCATCGACAGGCGGGCGACCATATTTCTTGTGCCCTATGCAGGATTTATATTTTGAAGTAACATTTTGATATTTTGGAAATGCATTTACTTTCTTTACCTCTATTTCGATTTGATCTCAGATTTGTATATTACATTTTCTGCTTTGCATACTCAGTACATATTTCGTACTGACCCCCTTTCTTCGGGGGGGGGGCGCGTTTCATGCCCGCAGGTACAGACGCATAGTTTGGTGATCCACCTGTTTAGGACACCCTCTTCTGCTAATTGGAGTGCTCCTCTCATTCCGGAGCTTATATTTTTGGTATATATATTCGTCCGTTGCATTGTACATATTTGTTCATGGGTACGGCGGGGCCCTGTCCCGTCATATGATTCCGTTTGTCTGTTTAGAGGTCTGTGGACATGTTTTGTGGGTTGTGCCTACTTCCGTACGCCTGTGTTTGTATATGTTGTGTTTGGGCGATTCCATTCGCCGCGGCGTGCCTCGTCGGCCCGCATATGTATATATGTTGTTCGTTGGCCCCGTGTGGCCTTCGTTGGTATTTTCTCGTGCGTGGGTTATTTTGGATAGTCCGTAAAACAAAGGAAACTCGCCGAAATTTTTCTCGAAATTATATAAATTTGGAACACAGCCTTGTCGGCTTCTGTTATATACTTGGATGCGTTTGATATACCTTGTGATAGCGTTGATAGGTGTGTTTGAGTGCCCAGATCGGGCACTAGTCACGGCCTACGGTGTTGGGTCGTGACAGAAGTGGTATCAGAGCGGTTTGTCCTCGGAATGTCCACAGACTGTGTCTAGTAGAGTCTTGTTTATCGGTGTGTTGTGCACCACATCTATAAACGAGCTACGGACATTTAGGATGTTACCTTTCTTTGATATCTAAGATCGTGCGATAGAGCCCGGCCATAGGAAATGAAATTCCTTTTACTAACCCTTGATTTCGAGTGAAGAACGGCATCGACGAAGAAAGTGATGATAATATTGGAAGCTACACGGTACACGGGTAAGCAATGGTATAAAAGATGTATGTCCGGTAAGGTATTTGAAGTATGATTGAAATATAGAGTTGAAGATTGAAACGGAAAGTAAACGGAAAGTGTAACGAGTGCAATTTGAGTTGGACATGTGAGGTAAGTCTCGACATCTTTATACTTTTACTTGAAATTGTTAGCCCTGTGTGGCTATGATACGATATGATATATGCGTATATATGTTGGCCCTGTGAGGCATTGTTGGTATTTCCTGCGTGCAGGTTTTTGGATAGTAAGAAGTACAGAGGAACCTCTGCCCAAATATTTCCAGAAATATAAAAGGAGAATGGGATATAAGTTCTTAATATGTCTTAAAAGTCGATACCGATAGGGTAAATTATTACGTTGGATTGAAGCTCAAGAGATATCCTCCATGTCATTCGTAAGCAGCATCATCCTTATTGGGAAATTTTATTTCGAGAAAGCATATACGAGCAGCGACTTCGCAATTCATTTAAACGGACCAGAATACGTTCCAACCACATTTTGCTTTAGAAAAAGCCTTTGTTGAAGGGCAAAAATGTCCGGCGATTAAGTTTCACCTTATTGGAAGAATACAAAGCGTGTGACAAGCGATTGGGAATTTAAATGATTCGCTCATGACTCAAAAAAAAAAAATATGGGGATAAACTATGTGAATTAAGTACTAAGAAGTTCTCGTGGTGCTTGTCGGGCTCTAGCTTTCTTCTCGGTGGTTGGAAAATACCTTATAGTAACATTTTATCGCTTCTCATCGACTAATTGGAGATGGAATTTGTGGAATAAAAACTTAAACTTGTGGGCTGTTTAGGATAATACATTTCATGTGTTGTTGGTGAAGTACTAAAGATGATCTAGGAAAAGACGAGCAACAAGACAGAACAAATATCAGAAATGACTGGCGTGATAAAAATAAAAAAAAGATAAACAGAACATGATTTGAAAACGAGAAAGGGGTTATGTAGAAATAGTGTTTTCCAAGGATACGGGAGTAGCATGAGCTTCCTCGTGCACAACGTGAAAGATGGACATAGACCGGAGAAACGAAGGAAATACTAAAGGAAGTACCCAAGACGGACGTAATTAATTGAGTATGAATATAGAATAAAAAGGGGAAACATATAGTATGGACTTAAAGATGTAGTGCGACGAAACTATAATAAGACAAGACCACTATTAAGACAAGTTCGACATGATTTTGGATAAGTTAGAAGTTAGCATTTGATATACAACAAGAGAGAAAGAGTATGAGGCATAAAAGAGTACTGCGTATATGCGACTTCACCTCAGGAATAGTGAAATCTTTAAAGGACAAGGATTGTGGATTTGCGAAACAACTGATGCATTGTGAATTTATTAGAAGAAACAGACGATATTCGTTGGGATAAAGATAGTATTATAAGAAAGCTTGGGACACTTATAATTAGAATATAAGTGCTACCTAATGGAGAATTTGAAACGACTATAAGCACTAGCTAATTACTGACCGGAATAAAGGGAATGTGGCTTCGGATAAATTGCTACATTAATTGCATTACTCGAGTACCAACCATCAGATAAGATTTTGTACAATATATTGAGAGTTCTCCTCGCCTCGGGATTTGGTTAAGGTTTCGCACGTGGAGAATCGAAGTTATAAATGATAAAGAAAAGGCCTGGACATGGTGTAAGCACAACCCCAAAGGGGGGAAGCGGGTGAAAGCAAAGTAAGTACAAATGGAAACAATTGACGCTATAATATATCCAATATGGATACTCAAACTTCAAGTGAGATCCCAAGCTGAAATAAGTTGGTAAGATCTAAAAAGCCGAGATAAATGAACAAAAGAGCCAAGATGGTATTTGAGACAGTCTTGAGGATTATTGGTAAAGACCTTGGAAGATATGACATCGGAAGGTGGATGCTTATAAAAAGGAAGAATACGACAAGAGAATGGTAACGAGTAACTTAAAGGATATTATAAGGGATAGCAAGGCGATCTTTGGATTAGAAGTTAAGACGTTGGCAATAGAGTTATTGACAATGATATTGTGATATACAAGTAGCAAAGGAGAGAGGATAAAGGATCTCCTATAGTAGAATATGAAAAATAAAATAAGGGTAAGTAAAGAAAGGGAAAGGAGTATGACAAAATAGCTACCAAGTGAGTTAGTACGTAATAAGAGCAGTAAGGATTCAGTAATAACAATGCAGTTGTGATATTGGGGGTACATTACAGAAAGATGGGTTCAGCCAAAGTACTGATATAAGATTTAACACCAAAGGGAAAATAAGACATGGCCATGGTTGAACAAAAGATCTATCCCGATACCGACTGTAAGATAAGAGAAGAGAAGCCAAGTTAAAGCATAAAGACTAGTGAAACGACGCTAAGGTATTTCTCGGACACATTTGGGAACCTTCGCATATTCTTTTAAAGATTGCAACCTAATGAGTGACAGGAAAGTTAAGAGAAAAATCTGAATAAAGGGGCAATAGAGGAGTTTGAATTAAGGACAAAGAAATATAATATGCCTAAAGTATTACAAGTTAGATTAAGGGAACTATAGAACGGCTTAAGCAAGACGATCAGGACTAGCTGGTTACTAAAAGATGATGAACTTATATGTCAAATCCTGTCAGAATTATACCAATTAATGATAGACAGAGTACAGAGCGGCTATGTAAGTTATTATATGAGGGAAACTCCAGCGCTACTCGGTAGCCAACTATAAGGATTGAGATTAAAAGCCAGAAGGTAGAATACAAGTTAAAGTCCTCTAAGAAGTTGAGAATAATACATGAGGACGAAGATTCCCAAAATATAGACTTCATTACAGACTTACTTTGTACTCCACGAAAGTATGACTCTATTAGAGTTATGGTGAATAGGGTCGACAAAATCAGCCCACCTTCTCCCAGTCAGGACTACCTTTTCAACTAAGGACTATGCGAGGTTATATATTAGGGGGACAGTGAGACTTCATGAGATTCCCATATATATTATATCGGACAGAGGAGCTCAATTTATAGCTAACTTCTGGAGATCATTCCAGAAGAGATTGGGACACATGCGTCTTAGCACAACATTTTATCCTCAGATTGACGGATAAGCTGAGCGTACTATTCAGACGCTAGAAGATATGTTGCGAATCTGTATTATTACTTTCAGAGGTAGCTGGGATGATCATTTTCTACTTATCGAGTTTGCTTATAATAATAGCTACCATTCTAGTATCCAGATGGCACCGTATGAGGCCTTGTATGGCAGGAAGTGCAGGTCACCTATTGTTTGGTCCGATGTTGGTGAAACTAAGTTAATTAGCCCGGATACGATTCGCAAGCTATTGATAAGGTAAAGCTTATTCAGGAAAGGTTATTAGTAGTCCAAAGTCAGAAGTCATATGCAAATAAATGACGTCGACACTTAGAGTTTCAGATTGGTGATTGAGTGTTCTTGAACGTGTCACCCATGAGGGGCGTAACGAGATTCGGTAAGAAAGGAAAGCTTAGCCCGAGGTATATTGGGCCTTATTAGATTATTCGTTAGGTAGGCAAGGTTTCCTATGAGTTGGACCTACCATCTGATTTAGAAGCAGTGCATCCAGTCTTTCCCGTGTCGATGCTTCACAAACTATAAGCCCCAAACTGTCTCTGCCTCTTCTCACTAACCCATCCAAGCGAGCGGGCCTTGGCAGCCTCAACTAATGACGCATGCTCAACAATGGACTGGAAAGAATCACCCATAGCCTCAAGCTAAAGGCATGGAATCTTAAGAGAAGTAACGAGCCTACCAACAAATCGTCGAATCCTGTCGGGCATAGTGGGAGTTAGGGGTGCTGAATTGTTACATCTCGCATTTTGTGCATATTCGAAAAATTCGAAATATTCTGATTTGAAAGGAATGAGGCCATATTTGGACCTTACTTGGTATCAAGGTGTTGACTAGGAAAATATTGGTGCGGAATTATCGAAGAAGGTTAAGGGCAAAAATCGGAATTTAGGAAGTTTATTTCATGAAGTTACAAGTTTAGCCAAATTGTTGGGCCAAAAAAGAAAAGAGAAAAACCAAGGCCCAATATTGAGGGGTGGCCGGCCAAGGTGTCATGGCCCAAGCCCATGAGAATTTTCCATGTGCCACAATTTATATAAGGAGGATTTGTTTCAAGAAACTTCAAGAAAATAAAAGAAAAATCAAGAGAAAAAAAAAAGAAGAGCATTCGGCTCCAAGAAAGAAAAGGAAGAGAAAGAAAAAAAAATTCCAAGTTCATCAACCTTGATCCATAAATCTTGTTCTTCTTGAATTCATACTAAGTTCAAGGTGCTCTCCAAGTTGGTATAATTTCCAAGGCAAGAAGGTGCTTCTTTTGGCAAGTGGAAAGAAGTTGGAAAGGTAAGAATTCATTCCTTTTAGTTATGTTATGAAGATTTGGTTGTGTTGTAGTGTATGGAAATGAGTTGAAAGTATAGAAATATGGAAGTTTGCATGGAGGAAGGGCATGCATGTAGGTGGCCGTATGTATGTTTAATGTGTAGTATGATTATGTTGAATTTTATGTTGTATTATAATTGTAGACATTGTAGAAATTACATTGGAAGGGAAAGATGGATATAAACTTGAGGAAATGGGAAAATTAGCCTAAGGCCGTGTGGTGTAGAGTAGAAGGAGACATGTTGAATTTATTTTGTTTAATATGTTAGTTGCGTCGTTGTGATCTTTATAGTGTAAATGGAGGTTTAACGATTTAAGTTTGGCGTTAGAATGGCTTATATGTTATTATAAGAAGATATGTGTCCTAACGTAGATATGATGGAATTATGGAAATGTATTGTTTAAGTGTTAGTTGTGATTGTTGTTAATGAATTTGAAAGATGATAATGTATTATGAATATGTTCGTCAAAGAATGGAAGTTTCGGGTGGGTTATGGTTTCGGTGGAAAGTTTGTATATTTTGCGAACAATATGAAAAATTATGTGTAATGTCTTCAAATGATGTTGGAATGATCTTGATGATTAATGAGTATGAAAATATTGATATTGGTTTGGAAATGTGAAATTAGTTTGGAAGTTGTCGCGTTATGTAGAAAGAAGACTCTTTGTGTTCATAAGCGATTCTAGTTGATGATTGATGTTGTTGGTATGGTTGTTGTTGACATTTGAGCCTAGGTTGAATCTCGGGATGCTATGTGTATAGGTGAGATGCTGCCCAAATTTTTATAGAGCAATATTGGTTAAGCTTGGAAATTGTAAGTCTCATGAATAGTAAGCGGTCAATGTGACCAATTGCGGATTTTTTGGCGAAACGAGAAGTGAATTTGGAAAGGCGTAAGGAGCATAAAAGGTATGTAAAGCTACCCCTATTCTTTCCTTGGCACGCCCTACATGTATTAGGCTTGAATTCGGACCTCGGGGATAACTCTACTCTTCGGAATCCACGTCCGAAATTTCTCCTTTTTCCTTCAGTAGAATTGAACTAGTTAGGTTGCAAACGACTAGAAAGGTGACCTGCACCTCCAAAACTTGTACAAATGATACCCGACTATCTTAAAATCCTTGTAAATGATATTATGAAGTTTAACATACGTAATCTACGTCCGCCACCTCAATTGACCGAGGTGGGCCCACTATTTCCGATTTTATCCTTTTGTACTTATGACTTGTCTTCGAACGGCTTTAAAAGAAACGTTTTAACTACTCCGCCATCTATTATCTAAAAATTGTTTTGAATACTCCGTTAAGCCTTATAAGTTGTTTAGGATCTTGGAAACGCTCTCAGAGGGATTTATGCTTTTGTAATTCGTTATGACATCCAGAATTCGTTTATTATAACTCCGTCCGGTTTTATTGATTTGATTCGTCACTCGACATGCCTCATTGAGTCTCTGGAAATATATGTGTTATTTTTATTGCATTTAGTTTCTCACTACTCCACTCGTGGATGCCTCAATGCTTCCTTCACTGAGCCCGGGCCAGGATTTGTTATCAAGCGCTTTCCTCTGCATTGTTCGCCGTGCCTCGGTGTGAGGGGGGTATGACATGTACACGGGTCCGAAGTATGATGTGCCATGTACATATATTCGATATCTGATGGTGTGATGTGATGTGGCCACCGGGTATGTTATGATGTGTTCGGAGATATTCCCTACTACGAAGTATGATGTGTTATGGCACGGCGGAGACGGGGGCGCCCATGTTCTGTTCCCCGAGTCCCATAGCGGGACCGGTTTTGGCATATGTTTTCTGCATGCATTATTTATGACTTTTGATATGCATTTTGATTTCCTATGTACTTCGTCCATTCTCCGCACCTTAATCGTTTTGATTTTTTAAATTTTATTTAGTACGATCTCTGCTTTACATATTCGACATTCTCCGTCTTGCGACCCCCTTTCTTCGGGGGCTGCGTTTCGTGCCACGCAGGTACAGACGTTTGACTTGCCGATTCGCCGCCTAGGTTATCTGCTCAGTGCTAAAGTGCTCCTTTGTCCGGAGCCCATATTTTGGTATAGACTTTTCGATGTTTATGTATTTATACGTTTCCGGGGTACGACGGGGCCCGTCCCGTCATATGATTATGTTTTCGTTACGTTACGTAGAGGTACGTAGACATGTGGTGTGGGTTCTGTAAATGCTCGTGAGTGTCGCGTACGATTATGGCTTATCTATGTGTTGTAACGGCCTTATCGGCCTTCGTGCGTTATATCTGCTCGACATGATTAAATTACTATTTCTCGCTATTTTTAATATTTTGCTAAATTAGGATAAGGTACGTATGAGTGCCCAACTAGGGTACGAGTCGCGGCCTACGGAGTTGGGTCGTGACAAAAGTGGTATCGAACGGTTAGGTCCTCGGAATGTCTACGGAGACCGTGTCTAGTAGAGTCCCCGTTTATCGGTGTGTCGTGCGCCACATCTATAAACGGGGAGGCTACGAGACATTTAGGAAGTTGCCCTTCTTTTCTGTCTTAGATCGTGCGGTAGAACCGTATTAATAGGATGATTCCCTCCTAACGAATCGAATTGTTGTATTTTCAGCTATGCCTCCGAGAAAAGCGACGGCAGCCCAGAAGGGCAAGTCCATAGCACCCAGTGAGACTAGTCAGGCCCGCGAGTCGCCTGGGGCCGTACTCGGCCGAGGGCGGGGCGTGCCTCCGACCGGCCCGGCTCGGCGACGCCACCTGTATCGGAGGGATTAGGCGCATCGGTTGCGGACCGAGAGGGCGGCTTCACCGCCGGCCCGGGAGCCCCGGCACCATAGCCTCTGGCCCGCGGCCCGGGGGAGGAGGACGAGCTATGCGAGAGGCGGTGCGATTATTGACCGGCGGGTGGCGGCTCGGGAGCGACGGCGTGAGTCGGGGGGTGATCGAGCACACGGGCCAAGCGAGGTTCGAGGGCCGTGAGTTTTGACACAAATCCTTCGGAGTTCTTTGGGACAAAGCACGAAGACCCCACGGCGAGTTCATTAGGGAGATGCGGCGCGCCTTACGGCCGATTAAGGCCTCTCCGACGGAGTCGGTTGAGTTGGCCTCGTACGGTGCATGAAGTCGCGGCCAACGGTTCGAGGTCACGGGAATTATCTAGGGGTAGAGGAGCCCCTCTGTGTGTGGGACGAGTTCACGGAGGCTTTTATGAGACATTTTCTACCACCGAGTTACGGAGGGCCGAGATTGGACAGATTTTTATCACTCGGGCGGCGGCGCAGTGTCAGGGAGTATAGTTTGGAATTTGACTCTCTGGCTCGGTATGCACCTATGTTGGTGGCAGATATAAACGACCGGATGCATCACTTTATCAGGGGTTTGGATAAGTATATGATTGATAATTGCTTAGCCGTGCGCCCAAATGGGTATGGACATTGCCCGCGTACAGGCGTACGCCCAGGGCATGGAAGAACGGCATAAGGGGCGTCAGCCTGAGGAGGATTACGGTGAGAGCCAGCCCAAAAGGGCCAGGTCGGCTGGATATTCTGGAGAGTTTCAGAGCGGGCCGTCTCAGCGGCGGGGTAGCAGGCGTTCTTCCCAGCCAGCACGAAGCACACCTGTTACATCCCGTCCTTTTGCATAATCGAAAAAATTCGAAATAATTGTGAATTATGAGAAAGGAGGTTATGTTTGAAATTTTCTTAGTATGTGTATGTCGGTTATGAAAATTTGAACGTGAAAACACCGGAGAAGGCCTAAGGGCAAAATTGGAATTTTGGAAATTTATTTCGGAATTACAAAATATAATTCATGAAGAATTGGGCTAAAAAAAAAATAAGAAAATTGAGGCCCAAAGACTTAAGGTGGCCGGCCAAGCCTACCATGAAATGGCCCAAACCCATTAAATTAGCATGTGTTGGTCATGTGCCTCAATTATATTATATATGCAAGACTTGTCTAGAATTTTCAAGAAAACAAAACAAAGCAAATTAAGAAAAAAGGAAGAGAGGCAATCGGCTAAGGAAAGAAAAAGAAGGAGGGAGCATACGGCTTGGCCATAGAAAAATTGGCTCCTTAAAATCTTTCTCCAAAAATTGTTTTCTTGTGGTATTTCCACCAATTCAAGAGTGCTCTACAACTTGGTGTAATTGTTTTGGAAGAAGGAGCATTTGTTTCTTCAAGTGGACAACTTGATTGAGTGAAGAACTTAGTGAAGAAAGGTAAGATTTAAACTCTTTTTATATGTTATGAAAGCTTTGTCTATGTTGTAGTGTGTGGAAGGGATTGAAAATCGTGAGAATAGGGGATATATATGCATATGGCCGTGAGCCATGGTGATTGAGAAGGCAAGGATTGCAAGTTTTCTTTGCATGCTATGGAAGGTTATATGTGTGTTGTGGAATGTGAAATTGAATGAAAAGCATGGAAGGGTGATTGTGAGTGTGTAGGCCGTGGGGTGTGTGTATTGTGTATGGACCGTGTGTGTGCATGTTGTATGGTTATGATTAGTTGAATTTTGTATTGTGTTCTAGTTGTGGTTATGATGGAAATTCATGTTGGAAATGAAAGTTGAATGAATTTGATGGAAGTTGGAAATATGAGGTGTGGCCGTGACCTATGGAGGATTTGCCATGATGATGACTTATGTTGTTTAATGTGTTAGTTGTGTAGTTATGATTCTTGTATTGTAAGTGTAGGAAAAATGATGTAAGCTTGTATGAAAATGGAATGTGGGAGTTTATGTTGATTTAGTGTGAATTTATGAAATTATGGGAATGAAGTGCTTAAGGTGTAGGTTATGATTAATGTTGATGAATTTGGAAGATGGAAATATGTTATGGACTTGTATGTGAAAGATTAGGAGAATTGAATAAGTTATGGCTTTGGTGGAAAATTGGCATAATTTGTATATCTTGTGTATATATTGTAGAAATGTTATGATATGTTTCCGAATGGTATTGTAATGACCTTGATGAATAATGAATGTGAAAATATTGGATTTGAGTTGGAAACGCGAAGTTGGAATGAGGGCTATAGCATTATGTTGGAAAAATGACTAAATAGGTTATATTGTATTAAGTTGTAGTTGTTGATGTTCTTGATGTTGTTGTTGGGTTGTTGTTGGTTGTTTTGAGCCGAGTTGAATCTCGGGGGTGTCATATGTGTAGGGGAAGTGCTGCCGAAATTTCGGTAGCCAAGTATAGACCAAAGTTGAAATGTTAGCTTTCATGAATAGTAACCGGTAAGAGTGACCATTTGCGGATTTCGACGAAATTGGAAGTGAAGCCAAGCGAGCATAAGGCGAAATTGAGGTATGTAAAGCCTTCCCTATTCTTCTTCGGCATGTTACGAGTGTACGGGGCTTAAAAGTGAGCCTCGATTGCACTTGCGTTCCATAATTCAAGATTGAAAATAGCGTCAAAACGTTCGGTAAGATTGAACTTTGTTTCTTCACAAGTTGTCATCAAAATGACTTATATGTACGAAACTTTCCCAAATGAACACCGGTTTGTCCCAAACGCTTTCAAATGACTTTATAAAGACTATGATCCATGATTTATGCCCGCCGCCTCGATTTGACCCGAGGTGGGCCCATAGAATCCGAGACCTCTTATTATGATTTTAATTAATTTATTCCTATACCATGTTTAAAGGAATCTTTGATGATTGTACCGTTGTCGAACAATGAATATGATAAGTTTATGATATGTCTTGATATGGGTTATGATCCTAAAAATATGATGCGAAGTAAGAAATCGTGCCATCCCAAAAAGGGCATACATATACCTATACGAGCATCGTCCGATTTCCTCGAAATGATATGTCATTTGTATTGTTCCGTTTGCTCAAGAACGATCATTTTGAATCTTTTGTAAGCCTATGATATATTTGTTACGTACGAATAGTCTCAAAACTCGATTTAACGTAATCCGTCATGGCATCCGAAAGGTACGTATTATGACTATTTATGTGATTGGTCATTAAGTCCGGACTTATATGCATATGTTTCTCGCACTACTTTGTTCGTGCAAGCTATGATATGTCTTTTCACCGAGCCGGGCCGGACATGTTCTCGTGCGCACTTCTGCATTATTCACCGAGTCCCTCGTACTTGCGGGCCGGGACACGTTATTTGTATATAATTATGATATGATGATACGGGGATGGCGGCCAGGACGGCACATGATTATTATTCACCGAGACCCGCAGTAGAGGGCCGGGACACGTTATGTATACATGATATATGATTTGACAGATATGATTCCATACTACCGAGTCCCTTAATAAGGGCCGGACACGTATCCGCACATATGGTACATGATTCTCGTTATGCATGACTTTACTTACCGAGTCCCTTATCCGAGGGCCGGACACGATACATGTTCGCATGATATTATATGATCTGATATGCATTATGTCTTACGAGGTCGAGGACACGGTGTTACTTTTTGTACTTGATTCTAATTACGGCTCCGTCTGTTATGTAACCTACCGTCTGTCTTTGATCATGGTTATACTTGTTACCTTTACGCTTTACATACTCGGTACATCTTCGTACGGCCCCTTGCTTCTCGGGGGCGTATGTTACATGCCCACGGTACGGACGCACCGCGTGATACGCCACCGGTCTAGGACTTCGATCCGTTGTTTTGAGGAGCTCCTTTGATCCGGAGCCGATACTTTTGGTATATATCTTCGTTGTTCATATGGTCCGTATATATGACTATTTGGGTACGGCGGGGCCTGTCCGTCTTCGATTCTGTTCGTATGTTGAGGTCTGCGTACATGATTGTGGGTTGTGAGTTGTCACCGGTCGGTACGTATGTTCGGATTTGCGACTGCGTACGTTATGATAGCCTCGGCTAGCTAGTGTACGGGTCTAAGTATGTTTATGTATGTATATATATTTTCATGCGACGTACCCGATATTTGTATGAATTTATGTATGTCTAAACGGATTAACTATTTGATATGCCGGATACGTCGGGGTAGGTGCGTATGGGTGTCCGGTTAGGACACCGGTCGCGGCCCACGGGGTTGGATCGTGACAAAAGTGGTATCGAGCGGTCGGTTCTCGGAATGTCTGCAGCCGTGTCTAGTAGAGTCTTGTTTATCGGTGTGTTGGGCCCCACATCTATAGACGGAGGCTACGGACATCTAGGATGTTATGTTACCCTTTCTTGGAATCTTAGATCGTGCGATAGAGCCGTATGTAATAGGATGGGTCCTTCCAACGAATTGCTGTATATACAGCGAGGCTCCAAAGAGCGACAACGTCGATTTCGGGAAATTGTTTCGACCCTCTCTCTTGCGTGTGTGATTGTAGATTGACAAAGGATGAAGAGGGCGGCTTCGATGGTGGGGATGGGGGTGCTAAGAAAGCCCCCAGGATGTCACCGGGGCCAAGTAGACGGAGCCCCAGCTATTCGATCGAGACTGATCCTTCGGAGGATCTGGCGACGATCCCTCCGGAGTCTGCGACCCCCAGTGAGGAGGATCCCCCAGAGAGCAGCTACGACACGGATCCGTCCGAGTATGGAGCGGGGGCACCGGGAGAGGAGCTCCCCGACATTGTGCCAGTCGCTCCTATGGTGGAGCATTATGTTCCGCCGCCTTCTTCGATGAGCGTTACGCCATATTCCACCCTTTATCCTGGTCATCGGTGAACCGAGTCGCCGGACCACCTATACCTCTCGGATTCGGACGAGGTGGGTGACGAGGAGGAGCACCCCTCGCTCTATAGCTTACTAGATCGGTGGGAGGCTCGTCCACAGGTATACGAGTATTTATTGAAATTTGTTCTATATATGCGTATTTGCGGCATAATTGTGTAGTTTGGACCAGGGCGGGACCCGCTACGGAAATTTCTATAAGGCGCTGAACTGCCCTAAATTACGTGGCAAAGATCGTGTGGGGCATTTGACGCGGTGATATTGCCGATAACGCATCAGAATGCATAGAAGTCTTGAAGTTAAGCGTGCTGAGACCAGAGCAATCCTGGGATGGGTGACCCGCAGGAAGTACGTCAAGAATTTGTCACAAATATGGATATGGAGACTAAATGAGAATTTGGAGTAACTTAAGTGGAATTTGAGTATGTGGAGTGGTTAGAGATCCTAAAAAGGTTACACCGATTAAGACAGACGAGATCGGAGAAGAATAAAAAGCGGTACGGTTCTGAAACCAAACCAAATTTGAATAGCGATTGGAAATGTTGGTAAGTAGGATGACAAGGAAATTTCTGTAAGTCTCTGGAGTATAGTAAAGGTAGTTCGATTCTGATCGCGATTCGGTACGCCATATTTATGTGCCCCTGTTTTCGGTAAAGCTCTGTTTACTACACCCCTGTGCTTTTAAATCTCATTACGTTTCTGTTTAATATACCTCTGTGCGTCCGACTTCGATCATAATTCTGTCCGATATACTTCGGTATGTCTGATTCTGACTTCAAATCTGTCTGATAAATCTCTGTATATCTGACTCTGATACGAATCTGTCTGATATATTTCTGTATGTCTGCCCCTGATCGCGGATCTGTCTGACATACGTCTGTACATCTGACCTCGACTGTGAATCTGTCTGGTGTATGTGTCTACATGTCTGACTCTAATTTCGAAATCTGTCCGATAAATCTCTATATGTTTGACTCTGATTATAGATTCGTCTGATATACCTCTGTACGTCTGGCTCTGATCTTGAGACCGCTTAAGACGACGTCGGATTATGCTTCTGTCTGCCGCACTTTCGTGCTTCTGACTCCGGATAAGACTCCGTCTGACGCCCGATTGATCTTCTGGTTCTGGTTAAGATTCTGTCCGCCGTATATCCGATTTAAGACAGTACGAGCAACCCTAATACGGTGATGTCGGAGAAAGACGGATGAAGTTGGAAAATGAAAGCCGTCACAAGTTCTTCGATCAAGTACAAGTATGTAAATGGCAAGTAGACCTCTCCGACTGATTTTGATCTACCATGAGGTTGAATTAACATTCGAGGACGAATGTTTTAAAGGGGGGGAGGATGTTACATCCCGTCCTTTTGCATAATCGAAAAAAATCGAAATAATTGTGAATTATCAGAAAGGAGGTTATGTTTGAAATTTTCTTAGTATGTGTATGTCGGTTATGAAAATTTGAACGGGAAAACACTGGAGAAGGCCTAAGGGCAAAATGGGAATTTTGAAAATTTGTTTCGGAATTGCAAAATATAATTCATGAAGAATTGGGCTCAAAAAAAAAAAAAAAAATTGAGGCCCAAAGACTTAAGGTGGCCGCCAAGCCTACCATGAAATGGCCCAAACCCATTAAATTAGCATGTGTTGGTCATGTGCCTCAATTATATTATATATGCAAGACTTGTCTAGAATTTTCAAGAAAACAAAACAAAGCAAATTAAGAAAAAGGAAGAGAGGCAATCGGCTAAGGAAAGAAAAAGAAGGAGGGAGCATACGGCTTGGCCATAGAAAAATTGGCTCCTTAAAATCTTTCTCCAAAAATTATTTTCTTGTGGTATTTCCACCAATTCAAGAGTGCTCTACAACTTGGTGTAATTGTTTTGGAAGAAGGAGCATTTGTTTCTTCAAGTGGACAACTTGATTGAGTGAAGAACTTAGTGAAGAAAGGTAAGATTTAAACTCTTTTTATATGTTATGAAAGCTTTGTCTATGTTGTAGTGTGTGGAAGGGATTGAAAATCATGAGAATAGGGGATATATGCATATGGCCGTGAGCCATGGTGATTGAGAAGGCAAGGATTGCATGTTTTCTTTGCATGCTATGGAAGGTTATATGTGTGTTGTGGAATGTGAAATTGAATGAAAAGCATGGAAGGGTGATTGTGAGTGTGTAGGCCGTGGGGTGTGTGTATTGTGTATGGACCGTGTGTGTGCATTGTCACGACCCAGCCCCGTAGGCCGTGACTCGTGCCCGAGTTGGACACTCATACGTACCCTTACCCCACATAAGCGTAATAGCAAAATAAACATATATAATAATTAAAGATATTATCAGATGGCGCACAGAAGTGAGTATGACGCACGAAGGCCGATCAGGCCGTCACAAAATACACATACAATCCCCAACGTACACGGATTTACAAAAAAACATATACAGAACCCACTATACATGTCTACAGACCTCTACAGACTGAAAACATAAACATATGACGGGACAGGGCCCCGTCGTACCCCTGAAATCCGAATGTACATACATATCAGAAAAGGCTGTACCAAAATGTAAGCTCCGAACAAAGGAGCGCTGTAGTAGCTGATAGATGGCCTAAGCGGGCGGATCTGCGAAGCGTGCGTCTGTACCTGTGGGCATGAAACACAGCCCCCGCGAAGCAAGGGGGTCAGTACGAAAAATGTACTGAATATGTAAAGCAGAGACTGTAATAACAAAATCAAAGTCGGAACAGAATGTGCGGAGACTGAACAAAATGCGTACATAATCAAAATACATGTCAGAAATCGTAAATAGTGTATGCAGAAAACATATGCCAAAACCGGCCCCGTTAGGGACTCGGCGATCAGAGTGTGGTCGCCCCCGACGCTGGCGCCACAAGCATAACAGATCATAACATAACAGATGGCCATATCAGAACATAATCATAACAAGGCGTACATGGCACAACATACACCACAACCCATGTACGTATAATACCTGCCCCCTCACACCGGAGCACGGCGAACAATGCAGAGAAGTACGCTTGAGAACATATCCTGGCCCGGGCTCAGTGTGGGAAACATTGAGGCATCCACGAGTGGAGTAGTGAGAAACCAAATGCAATAGAAATACCATACAGATTTCCAAAGACTCAATGAGGCATAACCAATGACAAACCAAAGTAAGAAGATCGGACGGAATCATATTATGCGAATTTCGGATGTCATGGTACATTACGGAGGAATAACTTTTCTATGATCATTTTCATAGTCCAAAATAGTTTATAAGACTTAAAGAAATACTTAAAACAATTTTCATTTAGTAGTTAAAATAGTAGTTAAAATGTTTCTAAAAAAAACCGCTCAAAACTAATCACAAACATAAAGGGGTAAAATCGGAATTTAGCGGGTCCACCTCGGGGCAACCGAGGCGATGGGCTTGAATCATGTATATTGGGCGTATGGAATCATCTGTATAGGTCCTAGGGACGGTTCATAACTTTCTAGGCAATTTGTGAACATTTACATAAACTTTTCATCAAAACATACTTAAAGGGTTCAATTCTATTGAACGAAAAAGGACATTTTCAATCGCGGATTCCGAAGAAGCAAGAACACCTTCCAAGACGCAAATCCGATCCTAGTACACTTAGATCATGCCAAGAAGGAAATAGGAAAGCTTTACATACCTTTTGCGCCTTTGACGCTCTCCAAAACTCAAATCTCTTTTCGTCCAAAATCTACAAATGGTCAAGTTTACCATAAGTTAGCCATAAGGCTTTAGGCATTCATTTTGAACTAATACTTGTCTAACAAAATTTCGGCGGCACCTCCCCTATAAATGTGACGCCCGAGAATCTAACTCGGCTCAAATACCAACAACAATCGAACCAACAACATTAATCCACAACTAGAATCACTTATGAACATAAAGAGTCTTCTTTCTACCCAAAGCGATAACTTCCAAACTAATTTCACACTTTCAAACCAATATCAATATTTTCATCATCATTAACCATCGAGATCATTCTAACGTCATTAGGAGGCATTACATATAATTTTCTCACATTATTGCAAAATATGCCAACTTTCCACCGAAACCATAATTCATCCGAAACTTCCATTCTTCGACGAACATATTCATAACACGTAATCATCTCTCAATTTCATTAGCAACAATCATAATTAACACTTAAACAATGCATTTCCATAATCACATATCAACTACGTTAGAATGCCTATACTTTCCTACAATAACATATATGCAATTCTAGTGCGGAACTTAAATCGTTAAGTCTCCATTTACTTTATAAGGATCACAACGACGCAACTAACATATCAAACAAAATAGATTCAACATGATTCATCACCTTGCATTCTCACGGCCACATACATCTTTTCCAACTTCATTCCATTTTTGTTCGACTTTCATTTCCAACACAAGTTTCACAATAACCACAACTATAATATGACATAAAATTCAACATATCTAGTCTACATATAATCGGCCACTTGCACACACACACTTCCGCCATGCAAACTTCCATATTTTTATATGTTCTACTCGCTTACATGTACTACTACGCAAACAAACCTTCAAAACACCATTAGAAAGGATGAATTCTTACCTTACACTTCCAACTTCTCCAATAGAACAACTTGTCAACTTGGAGAATTTAATGCTTCTTCTTCCAAACCAATTACACCAAGTTGTAGAGGAGACTTGACTTAGCAAGAAAATCGCAAGATACTAATTTTTGGAACAAGATCAAAGGACTTGAAATTTTTTTTTTCCCTTTTTCCTAGTTCAGCCGAGAGCTTCTCCAAGGAGGAGTTCTTCAATTTTTTTTTGTTTCTTGAATTTTCTTGAAGCTTTGACTCCTTCTTATAATTATTAAGGCACATGGTTGCCACATGACTTAAATTATGGGTTGGGCCAACCATACATGGCCAGCCACCCTCTTTTCTTTGGGCCAAATTTTTCCTTTAATTTCTTGAGCCCAATTGACGATGGGTCGCTTTTGAAAATTCACGGAACTAATTTACAAGATTCCAAATTTGCCCTTAACCTTTCTTAATATTTCCGCGTCCATATTTCCTTAAACATCACATGTATATTAAGTAGAATCCAATCAAAGCCTTACTTCTTACCATACCAAGTTATTTCCAATTTTTCTGAATACGCGCAAAATGCGAGGTGTAACATGCATGTTGTATGGTTATGATTAGTTGAATTTTGTATTGTGTTCTAGTTGTGGTTATGATGGAAATTCATGTTGGAAATGAAAGTTGAATGAATTTGATGGAAGTTGGAAATATGAGGTGTGGCCGTGACCTATGGAGGATTTGCCATGATGATGACTTATGTTGTTTAATGTGTTAGTTGTGTAGTTATGATTCTTGTATTGTAAGTGTAGGAAAAATGATGTAAGCTTGTATGAAAATGGAATGTGGGAGTTTATGTTGATTTAGTGTGAATTTATGAAATTATGGGAATGAAGTGCTTAAGGTGTAGGTTATGATTAATGTTGATGAATTTGGAAGATGGAAATATGTTATGGACTTGTATGTGAAAGATTAGGAGAATTGAATAAGTTATGGCTTTGGTGGAAAATTGGCATAATTTGTATATCTTGTGTATATATTGTAGAAATGTTATGATATGTTTCCGAATGGTATTGTAATGACCTTGATGAATAATGAATGTGAAAATATTGGATTTGAGTTGGAAACGCGAAGTTGGAATGAGGGCTATAGCATTATGTTGGAAAAATGACTAAATAGGTTATATTGTATTAAGTTGTAGTTGTTGATGTTCTTGATGTTGTTGTTGGGTTGTTTTGAGCCGAGTTGAATCTCGGGGGTGTCATATGTGTAGGGGAAGTGCTGCCGAAATTTCGGTAGCCAAGTATAGACCAAAGTTGAAATGTTAGCTTTCATGAATAGTAACTGGTAAGAGTGACCATTTGCGTTTTCGACGAAATTGGAAGTGAAGCCAAGCGAGCATAAGGCGAAATTGAGGTATGTAAAGCCTTCCCTATTCTTCTTCGGCATGTTCGAGTGTACGGGGCTTAAAAGTGAGCCTCGATTGCACTTCTTGCGTTCCATAATTCAAGATTGAAAATAGCGTCAAAACGTTGATGCGATTGAACTCCGTTTCTTCACAAGTTGTCATCAAAATGACTTATATGTACGAAACTTTCCCAAATGAACTCGGGTTTGTCCCAAACGCTTTCAAATGACTTTATAAAGACTATGATCCATGATTTATGCCCGCCGCCTCGATTTGACCCGAGGTGGGCCCATAGAATCCGAGACCTCTTATTATGATTTTAATTAATTTATTCCTATACCATGTTTAAAGGAATCTTTGATGATTGTACCGTTGTCGAACAATGAATATGATAAGTTTATGATATGTCTTGATATGGGTTATGATCCTAAAAATATGATCTGAAGTAAGAAATCATGCCATCCCCAAAAAGGGCATACATATACCTATACGAGCATCGTCCGATTTCCTCGAAATGATATGTCATTTGTATTGTTCCGTTTGCTCAAGAACGATCATTTTGAATCTTTTGTAAGCCCTATGATATATTTGTTACGTACGAATAGTCTCAAAAACTCTGATTTAACGTAATCCGTCATGGCATCCGAAAGGTACGTATTATGATTATTTATGTGATTGGTCCGTTGAGTCCGGACTTATATGCATATGTTTACGCACTACTCGTTCGTGCAAGCTATGATATGTCTTTCACTGAGCCCGGGCCAGGACATGTTCTCGTGCGCACTTCTCTGCATTATTCACCGAGTCCCTCGTACTTGCGGGCCGGGACACGTTATTTGTATATGATTATGATATGATGATACGGGGATGGCGGCCAGGACGGCACATGATTATTATTCACCGAGACCCGCGATGGGGGCGGGACACGTTATGTATACATGATATATGATTTGACGGATATGATTCCATACTACCGAGTCCCTTAATAAGGGCGGGGACACGTCATCTACACATATGGTACATGATTCTCGTTATGCATGACTTTACTTACCGAGTCCCTTATCCGAGGGCGGGACACGATACATGTTCGCATGATATTATATGATCCGATATGCATTATGTCTTCGAGGGTCGCGGACACGGTGTTACTTTTTGTACTTGATTCTAATTACGGCTCCGTTATGTACAGTTTCCGTACTTCGTCTTTGATCATGGTTATACTTGTTACCTTTCTGCTTTACATACTCGGTACATCTTCGTACTGACCCCCTTGCTTCTCGGGGGCTGTGTTACATGCCCACAGGTACGGACGCACCGCGTGATACGCCACCGGTCTAGGACTTCAGTGTCACGACCCAACCCCGTGGGCCGTGACTGGCGTCCTACTTGGACACCCATACGTACCTACCTAACAGATCCGACATACCAAATTGCTAGTTCCGTTTAAACATACATAAATCCACACAGATATAAGGTGCGTCGCATGAACATACATATACACATATACGTACTGAAGCCTGTACAGAAGCCGCTAGGGCCATTATATCAGACAAAATCACATATCGCACATACCTACTCGGACAGTGATAACCCACACCCCACAGACATGTACTCGGACCTCTAACATACAAAACGAGAATCGGGGAGCCGAGACGGGACGGGGGCCCCGCCGTACCAAATAGTCATATATATACGAACATATGTACAACGAGAAGATATATACCAAAATATCGGCTCCGATCAAAGGAGCTCTCCAAACGGGGACTAATACCCCCATGCGGCGTAGTGCGGATCACGCGTGCGTCCGTACCGTGGGCATGTAACACAGCCCCCGAGAAGCAAGGGGGTCAGTACGAAGATGTACCGAGTATATAAAGCGGAAACATAACGTACATAATTAAAATACCCAGAGTCAGATATGTAAAATCGTAACAGACGGAAATACAGAAATAGAGCGAACCGAATCGGATTCGTAGCGGAGTCAAACTTACAGAATGTACGTACGAATCATAGCGAGAATCGGACTTACGGAGCGTACGGACGGATGCTCGGGACGAACCGGATCTCAAATGTATAGCGAACGGGGAATCGAATACGGTCGACGTACGTAAATGTGACGAATCGTCCAAATTTATTTTAAGTGTGACGAGAGTCATATTCCAAATCGGACATACGAACCGTAATATACGTAATCATGCATGCAGTCATAATCATATGCGTACGTACATATCGTACAATATCGGATCCCGATCACATACGTACGCATCCCGCCCTTTTTAATAAGGGACGCGGTAACGAACCCGCCCTCGTAGTACGGGACGCGGTGGACGATTAATCGAACAAATGCCATCCTGGCCGCCCTCCCCATAATATCACATAATCGGATCATAATCATAATCGGATCCGAATCGGTACGAACGCAGATCCCGCCCCGCACATCCGAGGGACGCGTGAACAATGCAAAGAAGTGCACGAATCCGTAACCCGGCCGGGCGCAGTGAAGGAAACATTGAGTCATCCACGAACAGATCCATGAGAAACCATATACAGACAGACCAACATACAGACTTAATAAAACTGAAATAGTTCAGAAAACGGATCAAATCAGGGTAATCGGATTATACACGAACGGGCGTACAATCGTTCCGGATATCGGACTAATATCAAGATTCGTATAGATGGTCATAATACTCATTAGTTAACGGACGGGAACATAATCAAGGGTTACTTTTGAAAAACGGACGAAACGGATCGATTTGACCCATACCGGGGTATCGGTTTTGTCAGGCCCTCGGACCCGACCCTAGTAAAGTACGTACATTATGGATAATAACCCTTAGGGAGTCGTCCATAATCATTCTGGAGTGTTTCGACTCCATTTATGGAAGTCACATACTTATAGGTCAACTTAGGAAAAATTGATTCAATCTTACTGAATGATTTGGCGCTAATTTCAGTCTCGAATTACGAGAAGACTGCAGTGTGATCGAGGCTCGCTTTCAAGCCTACTAGACTCGAACATGCCAAAGAAAGATAGGGAAGGCTTTACATACCCGGATTGCGCCTTACGCTTGTCAAATCTCACTTCCCG
>NW_026727658.1:0-30649 GCF_029784015.1 Lycium ferocissimum
AATGGATTATCTTCCAAATAATTGCACCACGCCGGAGGGACCTTGAATTGGTATAAATAACACAAGAGAACAATTTTGGAAGCAAGATTTAAGGACTTAGAATTTTCTTTTCTTCTTTTTTTCCATTCGGCCGAGAGGCCCTTTTTTGTGTTCTTGATTTTTTCTTTTTTGTTTCGAATGTTCCATGATAAATCATGTATATATATCCATCCCCTAACTTGGTCACATGCTTCGCACATGAGGTTTTTTTCAAATTTTTGAAGGCGGGTTGGGCCGTCCACCCCTACACCTTGGGCCTCAATTTCTTTTATCATTTTGAGCCCAATTTCCCATGGATCGTATTTTGCGATTTCCGAAAACAAATTTTCAAAATTCCAATTTTGCCCTAGGCCCTCTCTAGGCGGTTCCACGTCAATAGTCTCAAACAACACATGCACACTAAGTAGAACCTATGGAACCTTAATTCCTACCATTCCAAATCATTTCCAATTTTTCCGAATGCACATATGAATATCAAACGCCGTCTCAAACACAACCATACACATACATAGAAGCCACGAGGCTATCATATATAACGGCCCAAAATATATGCGAGCCGACAACGGGCATGCGCCACGGCGAATAGGTTCGCCCAAAACATATAACATACGAACACACACACAGAGTAGGCACATAACCCACATATACGTCTACGGTGCCTCTAAACAAACCAACGAATCATATGACGGGACGGGGCCCCGCCGTACCCCCGAACACACACACACATATGCAACGAACGAGTATATACCAAGATATAGGCTCGGGATAAAAGGAGCACTCCAACACGACAGATAGGTCTCCTAAACCGGCGGATCGCCAAGCGGGCGTCCGTACTCGCGGCATGAAACGCGACCCCCGAAGAAAGGGGTCGATGACGAAATATGTACCGAGTATGCAAAGCGTAAAAATACAGTAAATAGATCTGAGTCACACTCGAAACAGAAGTACCGAAAGTACGTACATTTCCAAAATGCCAAATGTTTATTTTCAAAATAGAAAGCATGCAAAGGGCACAGAAAATATGGTCGCCCGCCTGTCGATGGCGCCATAACACAAAGATAACACCGAAGGTTTCAAATCTCCGTACAACCCCGAACATAACACATCATCACAACACATCATAAGCCATATCACAAAGATAACTCCATAAACGGAACCCGGCCCTATGGCGAGGTCTCGGGAACCGTAACACAAGATAACACCGGAATATATCATAGTGCGCACGACAACATAACCGGCCGGAACCGTGAAAGATGTACCAACAACACGCACGAGCGAGTCGTGAGTAACCATATGCATAAAATCGTTATCATAAGTTCAAAAAGTAAGTAAAATGACCATACTTGGGGATCGGGAAAATCGTCATACCAAACTCTTTCAAACGTCATCAGAAAAGTACAAAGGAAGGTCGCGGGACCCACGGACGAGTGTCAACCCGAGCCGGGCCCGCCTATGGAAAACATACTCATCACACGTCATACAACCTCCCACAACGATATCGAGGCAATCCGAGCCCTTAGTCGAAAGTTATGAGCGTTCGTAGTTTCAACATCGTTTAAGAATAAAACTCTTTTGAAAACCAAGTTTTTATGCAACTTTAAAATCAATTTTTCCAACAACATCAAAACCAATATTTTCTCACATCAACATACGAGTACCAAAAGACAAACGCGAATCATAGACATGCTCGGATTGTGAGAATGGAATTTCCTCGAGGCTCGTATCGTAGCCTATATTCAACTAAGACATGCCAAAAGAAAGAAGAGTTAAGCTTTACATACCTCGCTCGCACACAACGCTAATCCAAATCAAATCTATATCTCGAATTCTCCAAGATCTACATAACATCAATAAATACCAACGTCAACCAAGCATTTAGAAGTTCATTTCCAACTAACACATAATCCTACGGAAATTTGGGCAAAGACTTCCTTTATAAATAGACCAACCCCGAGAATCTAACTCGGCCAAATTCAACAACACAACAACACCAACAATCATTCCAACAATATCCATAATCAATTCAAACACATTCGAACATTAATAATCCTTCTCCACACATTCCAACAATATTCCAATTATGTTCACTACAACTACGTACATACAAATCAACATGTAATCAAACTAACGCACATTCAATTATCAATCCAAAACCATTCAAACAATATTCAAAGAACTCTTTAAATAATTCATACAATATTTCCAACAATCCAACAAACACTCCATTCCACCCGAAATGATCCCCAAACCCGAGAACCTCAACTCTAATACATTCCTTGATTTCAAATCATGATTTGCTCCAACAATCCATACTCTAACCATGTCATTTCCATAAAAATAAAAATTACACTAAATGCACCAAATCTTCCAAATCAGCCCATAACACTTACAATACCAATTTGAATCATTAAACTCTTATTTCCAACATAGAATCCACATAACAACAACAACCAAAATTCCAAGAAAACTAATTCATTTCTTGACACCCATAAGAGGCCATATTCGGCCAACACACTTACATACATACCTCATGATTTTCATTCATTTCAACACTCCACAATAACCAAACATGCCACATAAACTTAATTCATCACTTAGACACACAACATCCATGCACACGGCCAAACACCATAGCACATGGCTCAACTTCATCATGCTATATCTCATGAATTTCATCCATATCAACATACAACAACACACATAAACCTTCCATAACTCATAAAACAAGATTAGAATTTACCTTTCTTCACAACTCCTCAACTTGTCCAAAGTTGGCCAAGGATGAAAACGAACAATCCAACGCTTGAAACAACAACTCCACGTTATCAAGCACCTTCCAATTAGTAGATTTGCTTAGGAGAAATAATTTTGGGATGGCTTAATCTTGGTCTTGATTTTTTCAAGTTGGTGGCCGAATGGTTGGTCTTTTTTTGCTCTCCAAGTTTCTTGATTTTTCTAAGTCTTGAGATGATGAATAAATGGTCCCTTTGTCATCACTTATATTTCATATAATAGCCAACCATGTGGCCATGGCCCACTCAAAGGTGGCCGGCCACATGGCCATGTTTTACTCCCTCCATTTTTTTCAATAATTGGCCATTTTCAAATATTCCATCTTTGGTCCCAATTTTTTTCCTAAATGATCCATGTCAATAAAATCATACACACTTAGGTCTTATGACAAAATCGAAGGTCACACGTCCCGACTTCGCACCCCGGAATGGTCCTGACCTTAACTTATCATAGTTAACCCGAATCGTCCCGTCGTTCAAAATACGGGATGTAACATCCTTCCCCCTTTGGAACATTCGTCCTCGAATGTTCAACTAGTCTTATAAGGTCGCATAAGGACCTCGGGGAAGATTCCGTTATTACCATAACACATAGCCGTACCCGCCAATCATACTCTTTCCTTCCTTCTTTATCTTATTGCTAACTTTAATTCGAACTCTTCTACTGCTCCTTGGCTTAGATTTCGTCTTTCAACTTTCCGTTCACACATCATGCTGCAATCCTAGCTTCTCATTTGCCTCTTACATCTGAACTTGCAAGATTTCCAAAAAACTTCCCAGGGGGTCACCCATCCTGAATTTGCTCTCACCCCAGCACGCTTAACCTCGGAATTCTGATGAAATACGATGCTTTTCCCCCAGTATAATCGCGTCCATCCCATCACATGACTTTCATCACATAATCTGGAGTAAATTGAAGCCCTAACAGATTTCCAGACGCTCTCATAACACACTTACTATTTTAGCCCTCTTCGACCCTCGACGCTAACTTCTCACCTACGGACATGCCTACTTCCCATTCCAGATACCCAAATTCCCTATGGCAACAGACATACCTTGATCGGCGTTATTTGCAAATACCTAATTATCGGCTTTCGGATCCCTACTCGCCGCTACCAAACAACATTCATACAACAAATACACATACATAAGAATATTTCAATAAAGGCTCATATACCGGATCCGCATTCGGTGCCGCCTGCGGATCCCGCCACCGCCAAAGCGTATATGCGGTTCGAAGGACCGCTGGAACTGGGGACTCCGCCGCGACCTCTGCCACGGCCTCCTGGTGCCGGCACACCCTGACCCATAGGGCGCATAGCTGCTGAAGAAGATGAACCGGCAATCGACCCGGTAGGCTGAGCCGCACCGCCCAAACCAACCCTAACCGGGCATTCCCTCATCAGATGGCCCTGACGGCCACAATTAAAGCAAGCACCGCTGGCACGGAAACACTCTCCCGGGTGAGACCTCCCACAGTGGGGGCACGGAGGTCTGGGTGGTCTCATCCGACCGGAACCTCCGCTTGCTCGAGGACCTAAGGCCCCGGAACTCGATCCGCCCCCGACGGTCCTACGTCGTCAAATCGCCTACTAACGACCGTGTATCCCGGCCGGCGGCGGAAATATCCACCGGATCGACACCGAGGTCGCCCGCCTCGGGAATCTCCCGAATACCCCGCCGATCCGGCCCTCTGGGCGGCCTCCTATCACGATCTCTACCGGACCGATCGCGCCGATGCCGGTCTTCCATCCCCGGGCGTGCGCCGCAACCGGGCGATGTCCATATCGGTCTCCGCGCCGCCATTGTCATGCGGTATCAATCAAGTAGCTGTCCAATCCTATCACATATCGATGCATTCGGTCGGCCATATCTGCCACTATCGCAGGTGCATATCGGGCCAGAGAATCGAACTCCAGGTTATACTCACGAACACTCCGACCCCTCTGTCGTATCTGCAGAAATCTATCAACCCTCGCCCTCCGCAACTCCGGGGGCAGAAAGTGACGGAGAAAGGCGGCCGTAAACTCGTCCCACGTGGCTGGGGAAGCACCCTCACCCCTGGATAGCTCCCAGGACTCATACCAATTAAGAGCAATATCCCGTAACCTGTGCGAGGCTAACTCAACGGACTCAGTCTCTGAAGCCCTGACCAGTCCCCAATGAGCGTCTCATCTGCCGAATGAAATCATGGGGGTCCTCGTCGGGCTTAGACCCGAAAAACTCAGGGGGGCTGCACGTCAAGAAATCGCGAACCCTCAGGCTATCGCGCCTGTCATCATCATCACCTCTCCGCCCGCGTCCGCGAGCTTGTCCTGCCACTATCGTCGTCAATAACTGTACGGCCTCCCTCAACGTCCATCCTCGCACCCGGGCCGGGGAGCCGGGGGCGCCGAGGGACCCGCTCAAAAGCATCCCCTGGTGGTGGAGTGGCCGAACCTTCCGACTGAAGCACAATACCGGGCGTAGTCCGAGCACGAGCCCGTGTAACTCTCGGCGCCCGATTAGTCTCTCCTGCCACCACCTTGCCCTTCTGGGCGGCCGTTGCCTTCTTCGGAGGCATCGCCCGAAAGATATAACAATTGGTCGAAAAGAGTCATCTTAATAGCACGGTGCCTCTATCGCACGATCTAAGATTCAAAGAAAAGTAACACCCTAGATGTCCGTAGCCTCCTCGTTTATAGATGTGGTGCACAACACACCGATAAACAAGACTACGAGACACGGCCTGTAGACATTCCGAGGACAAACCGCTCGATACCACTTTGTCACGACCCAACCCCGTAGGCCGTGACTAGTGCCCGAGTTGGGCACCCAAACGCATTCATCAAACCCGAATCACACACACAGGCTTATGCATATATGAATATCAAACGCCGTCTCAAACACAACCATACACATACATAGAAGCCGCGAGTCTATCAATGGCACAACGGCCCAAAATATATATACATGCAAGCCGACAAGGCTGCCACGGCGAATAGGGTCGCCCAAAACATATAACATACGAACACACCTGTACAGAGTAGGCACACAACCCACATATACGTCTACAGGCCTCTAAACAAACCAACAGAATCATATGACGGGACAGGGCCCCGCCGTACCCCCCGAACACACACACACATATGCAACGAACGAGTATATACCAAGATATAGGCTCGGGATAAAAGGAGCACTCCCAACACAACAGATAGGTCTCCTAAGCGGCGGATCGCCAAGGCGGGCGTGCGTACTGCGGGCATGAAACGCAGCCCCCGAAGAAAGGGGGTCGCACGAAATATGTGCGAGTATGCAAAGCGTAAGAAAAATACAGTAAATAGATCTGAGTCACACTCGAAACGAAGTACCGAAAGTAAGTACATTTCCAAAATGCCAAATGTTTATTTTCAAAATAGAAAGCATGCAAAGGGCACAGAAAATATGGTCGCCCGCCTGTCGATGGCGCCATAACACAAGATAACACCAGAAGGTTTCAAATCTCCGTACAACCCCGAACATAACACATCATCACAACACATCATAAGCCATATCACAAAGATAACTCCATAAACGGAACCCGGCCCTATGGCGAGGTCTCGGGAACCGTAACACAAGATAACACCGAATATATCATAGTGCGCACGACAACATAACCGGCGGGAACCGGTGAAAGATGTACCAACAACACGCACGAGCAGAGTCGTGAGTAACCATATGCATAAAATCGTTATCATAAGTTCAAAAAGTAAGTAAAATGACCATACTTGGGGATCGGGAAAATCGTCATACCAAACTCTTTCAAACGTCATCAGAAAAGTACAAAGGAAGGTCGCGGGACCCACGGACGAGTGTCAACCCGAGCCGGGCCCGCCTATGGAAAACATACTCATCACACGTCATACAACCTCCCACAACGATATCGAGGCAATCCGAGCCCTTAGTCGAAAGTTATGAGCGTTCGTAGTTTCAACATCGTTTAAGAATAAAACTCTTTTGAAAACCAAGTTTTTATGCAACTTTAAAATCAATTTTTCCAACAACATCAAAACCAATATTTTCTCACATCAACATACGAGTACCAAAAGACAAACGCGAATCATAGACATGCTCGGATTGTGAGAATGGAATTTCCTCGAGGCTCGTATCGTAGCCTATATTCAACTAAGACATGCCAAAAGAAAGAAGAGTTAAGCTTTACATACCTCGCTCGCACACAACGCTAATCCAAATCAAATCTATATCTCGAATTCTCCAAGATCTACATAACATCAATAAATACCAACGTCAACCAAGCATTTAGAAGTTCATTTCCAACTAACACATAATCCTACGGAAATTTGGGCAGCACTTCCTTTATAAATGGACCAACCCCGAGAATCTAACTCGGCCAAATTCAACAACACCACAACACCAACAATCATTCCAACAATATCCATAATCAATTCAAACACATTCGAACATTAATAATCCTTCTCCACACATTCCAACAATATTCCAATTATGTTCACTACAACTACGTACATACAAATCAACATGTAATCAAACTAACGCACATTCAATTATCAATCCAAAACCATTCAAACAATATTCAAGAACTCTTTAAATAATTCATACAATATTTCCAACAATCCAACAAACACTCCATTCCACCCGAAATGATCCCCAAACCCGAGAACCTCAACTCTAATACATTCCTTGATTTCAAATCATGATTTGCTCCAACAATCCATACTCTAACCATGTCATTTCCATAAAAATAAAAATTACACTAAATGCACCAAATCTTCCAAATCAGCCCATAACACTTACAATACCAATTTGAATCATTAAACTCTTATTTCCAACATAGAATCCACATAACAACAACAACCAAAATTCCAAGAAAACTAATTCATTTCTTGACACCCATAAGAGGCCATATTCGGCCAACACACTTATACATACCTCATGATTTTCATTCATTTCAACACTCCACAATAACCAAACATGCCACATAAACTTAATTCATCACTTAGACACACAACATCCATGCACACGGCCAAACACCATACACATGGCTCAACTTCATCATGCTATATCTCATGAATTTCATCCATATCAACATACAACAACACACATAAACCTTCCATAACTCATAAAACAAGATTAGAATTTACCTTTCTTCACAACTCCTCAACTTGTCCAAAGTTGGCCAAGGATGAAAACGAACAATCCAACGCTTGAAACAACAACTCCACGTTATCAAGCACCCTCCAATTAGTAGATTTGCTTAGGAGAAATAATTTTGGGATGGCTTAATCTTGGTCTTGATTTTTTTCTTGGCCGAATGGTTGGGGGTTTTTGCTCTCAAGTTTCTTGATTTTTCCTAAGTCTTGAGATGATGAATAAATGGTCCCTTTGTCATCACTTATATTTCATATAATAGCCAACCATGTGGCCATGGCCCACTCAAAGGTGGCCGGCCACATGGCCATGTTTTACTCCCTCCATTTTTTTCAATAATTGGCCATTTTCAAATATTCCATCTTTGGTCCCAATTTTTTTCCTAAATGATCCATGTCAATAAAATCATACACACTTAGGTCTTATGACAAAATCGAAGGTCACACGTCCCGACTTCGTACGAATCGTACCGTCGTTCAAAATACGGGATGTAACACGGGTGGATACCCAGAAGATCGAGGCTGTAAGGAATTGGCCTAGACCTACGACACCTACTGAGGTGCGTAGCTTTCTGGGATTGGCCGGTTATTACAGGAGATTCGTAGAGAAGTTTGCTTCGATTTCGGCGACTTTAACAAGGCTAACTCGAAGGGGAGCCAAGTTCCGGGACGATGCTTGCGAACGGCTTCCGATTCTGTCGAAAGAGAAGTTGACTACGGCCTCCGATTCGACTCTTTCCGAGGGACCGGATGGTTATGTGATTTATTGTGATGCCTCCGGTGTTGGATTGGGGTGTGTGATGCAAAGCACATTGCAGTCATAGCCTATGCCTCCCGGCAGCTGGAAAGCACGAGAAATTATCCTACTCACGATGCGGAGCTAGCCGCGTAATTCATGCTTTGAAGATATGGAGACATTATTTATATGGCGTTCATGTTGACATTTATATAGATCACAAGAGCCTCCAATATATCTTTAAGCAGAAGGAGCTGAATTTGCGGCAGAGGAGGTGGTTAGAGCTGCTGAAAGACTATGACGTCGACATCTTATATCATCCTGGGAAAGCCAATGTTGTAGCAGATGCACTCAGTCGTAAGTCTATGGGTAGATCCGCAGATGTGCCATCAGATAAGAGAGAAATGGTTCGTGAGATCCATCAGTTAGCCAGTCTTGGAGTCCGCTTGGCTGATTCTGGAGATAGGGGGGTTTCTGTTCGAGGAATTGCTGAATCCTCTATTATGGAAGAGGTAAAGCGATGACAGTATGAGGACCCTATTCTGGCACAGTACAGAGATGCAGCCCTTGAAAAGGAGAAGACCCCGTTCGAGATTACATCTGATGGAGTATTATTATATAGGGGCAGATTATGTGTACCTGATGTTGCGGGGCTGCGGCGGCAGGTTATGGGCGAGGCACATTATGCCCGTTATTCTGTTCATCCAGGATCGATGAAGATGTACCATGATCTCAGATGCTTGTACTGGTGGGATGGTATGAAAAAGGACATAGCAAAGTTCTTTGCTCAGTGCCCAAATTACCAGCAGGTAAAGATCGAGCATCAGAAGCCGGGTGGATTGCTACAGGAGATGGAGATTCCGACGTGGAAGTGGGAAATAATTAATATGGACTTCATTACAGGCTTACCTCGCACTCCACGGAAGTATGACTCCATATGGGTTATCGTTGATAGGCTGACAAAATCAGCCCATTTCCTTCCAGTCCGGACTACTTATTCAGCTGAGGATTATGCCAGGCTCTATATTAAGGAGATAGTAAGACTTCACGGAGTTCTATATCTATCATCTCCGACAGAGAGGTGCCCGGTTTACGGCTAACGGGAGATCATTTCGGGGAAGGATTGGGGACACAGGTGAGTCTCAGTACAGCATTCCATCCTCAGTCTGACGGACGGACGAGCGCACTATTCGTACGCCGGAAGATATGTTGCGAGCTCCGTGTTATTGATTTCGGTAGCCGGGATGATCATTTGCCTCTTGTTGAATTTGCTTATAATAACGATTTACCACTCCAAAGATCCAGATGGCACCATATGAGGCTCTGTATGGCAGGAAATGCAGGTCACCTATTGGCTGGTTCGATGTTGGCAAGACTAAGTTGATTGGCCCAGATATGATCCAGCAAGCAGTCGATAAGGTGAAACTCATTCGGGAGCGGTTATTAGTAGCCCAGAGTCGACATAAATCATATGCAGATAATCGCCGTCGACACTTAGAGTTTCAGGTTGGTGATTGGGTATTCCTGAAAGTATCACCTATGAAAGGTGTTATGAGATTCGGCAAAAGGGGAAGCTCGGTCCGAGATATATTGGGCCTTATCGGGGAGTTATCCAAAAAATAGGCAAGGTTGCCTATGAATTAGATCTACCAGCTGATTTGGGAGCAGTGCATCCAGTGTTTCACGTGTCTATGCTTCGCAAATGCATTGGTGACCCTTCCAGAATATTTCCCACAGATGATATCCAGGTCACAGAGGAGCTATCCTATGAAGAGCAGCCTATAGCCATATTGGATCGTCAGGTAAGAAGGTTGCGGAATAAAGATGTGGCTTCCGTTAAAGTGTTATGGCGAAACAATAACCGGGAAGAAATGACCTGGGAAGCTGAGGAGGAAATGAAGAAGAAGTACCCTCACTTATTTCCGGTGCCTACAGGTAATTTAAATTCCTTACTTGACTATGTTGATTAGTGAATGACTTGTATGTGATGGCTATAAAAGAAACTCCCCCGAACTGTTTGTAAGACCGCAGGGCTAGTTTAACATTCGAGGATGAATGTTCTAAAGGGGGGAAGGATGTTATATCCCGTATTTTGTACGTTGGGACAATCCGGGTTAACCATGATAAGTTAGGGACAAGACTATTCCGGGACACGAAGTCGAGACTTTTGACCTTCGATTTTGTTTTAAGGCATAAGTTGCTTATGAATTTGTTGGCATGGAACATTTAGGAAAATTTGGGGCTAAAAGTGAAATATTGAAAGTTGGCAATTCATGAAAAATTGGCCATGTTGGCCGTGTGGCATGGAAATGGCCCCACACATTTTGTGGCCAAATTTAATTGGTCCAACCCATGTGTGGCCATGAGACACTTGTATTACTTACATAAGTGAACAAAAGATGACTAATAAGTCATCTTCTCATCATTCCACACTTAGAGAAAAAATCAAGAACCTTGATGAACACCAAGGCCATTAAAATATAACCCCAAAAATTGAAGACCAAGATTAGCCATCAAAAAAATTATTTCTTTCTAGCAAACCCACTAATTGAAGGGTCCTTGTCAACGTGGAGTTGTTGTTTGGGTCAACAAACTGCTCGTTTTCATCCATTGCCAACCCTGGCTAAGTTGGAAGTTAAGAAGAAATGTAAGGTTTAATCTTATTTTTATGTGTTATGAATGATGTGTGCATGTTGTAGTAGATAAAAATGGATGAAACTCATGAAATATGGCCTATGGAAGTTGAGCCGTGTACGGTGTATGGCGTGTGTGTGTGTGATGTTGTGTTGAAATGATGAATTAATTGTAGTTATCATGTTTGGTTGTTGTAGTGAGAAGAAATGGATGAGTAATCATCAATATGTGTGTGTGTAGTGATGGCCGAATATAGGTCATGTTATATGACAAGGAATGGATCAATTCTATTTAGTATTTTGATTGTTGTCGTTATGAATTCTATGTTGGCGATAAGAGTTTAATGACTCAAGTTGATGTTGTAATTGTTATGGGCGGATTTGGAGGTTAGTGTGCATTTAATGTAATTTCTATATTTATGAGAATGACATTGTTAGAGTATGGATTGTTGGTGCAAATCATGATTCGAAAGTGAGGAATTTGTTATGGTTGGGGTTCTCGGGTTTGGGGGTGATTTTGGGTGAGAGGGAGTGTTGTTTGGGATGTTTGAAATATTGTGTGAATTGTTTAAAATGTCCTTGAATATTGTTGGTATGGGTTCGGGCTAGTATTTGAATGTATGAGCGTTGATGTTGGTTTGAATGTAAGCCGTTGAATTGAATATAATGGAATGTTGTTGAATTATGTAGAAAAGAGTATTTAATGTTAGAATGCGTTTTGAATTGATTATTGATGTTGCTAGTTTGGTTGTTGATGTTGTTGTTGATGAATTTGGCCGAGTTGAATTCTCGGGGTTGTTGTATTTACAGGGGAAATGCTGCCCAAATTTCCGTAGAATTAAGTGTTAGTTTGGGAAATGAATTCCTAAATGTCTATAGCTAATGTTTGGCATATTATGACGTATTTGTAGATCTTGGGGAGCGAGGTTTGAGTTTGGATTAGCTTTGAGAGCGGACGAGGTATGTAAAGCCTACTCTTCTTTCTTTGGTCTTAGTTGTAAAGAGGGCTAAGATCCCGAGCCTCTGGTAACTCTATTCATAAGATCCGGGCACATCTATAATACTTATTCACTTCTTGATGTTCGTAGCCTTAATATAGGCAAATTATGGTCCTTGTACCCTTTGTTTGATTGGAAACTAAGTGTTGCATAAAGAATTTCGTTTTTAAAAGATTCTGTAACTACGAACGTGTTATAGCCCGTATTTCGTACGTCCGGACATAGCGAGACAATGGTGAGAAATTAAGGTCAAGACTATGTTCTAAAATAATTTTAATGTCCGAGTTATTAGGAATACTATTTATGAATATTGGTATTGTGGGAATATTGAGAAAGGTTGAGGGCGAAAAAGGAAATTAGCCAAGTGGCACCATGGTAATATTGTGGAAGTCAAGGGGCAAAATGGTAATTATATAAAAGTTCAAGAAAATTCTTAAAAGGGGCCAAAACTTGCATAAGAAGGAATTTGGTCTTCTTTGCAAATTTTCAAAAAAAAGGAAGAAAGTTCTAGAGAAAGAAAGAAAAGGGGGCAAAGTGGAAATATAGAAGGACTAAAGTGTACAAAAAGAAGACACTTGGTCTTCTTTGACCAAGTAAGGAAATTCAAGAAAAGAAGAGAAAAATCAAGAAAAGAGAAGAAAAATCTAGAAAAGAAAGAAGAGAGGCATGTGACCAAACTTGAGGGACCTAAGCATAAATATGGATAAGTAGTGGAAGACATATGTATATATATGTGGTCATCTTTTAATTTAAAGTGGAAAGAAAGAAGGATGAAGCAAAACAAAAAAAAAAATAGAAGAGAGGGGGTTCGGCCAAGGTTGGCCGAACTTGGAGCCATGGAGAACATGATCCAAAAATTATTTTCCTCTTGCATTTCTAGTAATTGAAATGTCTTCTTTAACGTGGAAGATTCGTTGGGACAAGAAAATCACTCATTAGTATGGAATTCATAAACCTTAAGCCAAGTGGAAAGTTGAAGAACAAGTGGAAAGGTAAGACTCAATCCTTTCTTTTATGTGTTGCGGACGATGGTATATGTTGTAGCATGAAGGAATGAATGAAATACATGAAAATATATGTGTTGCATGTTGGCCGAATATATGTATATTGAAGTGAAGTGATGAATTAATATTATTTAGTAATTTGATTGTTGAGTTGTGGATGTTAGTTGTAGCCGTGTGTTGTATTGCATGGATTGGTCGTGGTGTTGTGTTGTGTTGCATGGAAAGAATGGGTTGAGTCTATGTAGAATGTTGTTTGTTGTCGTAATGTATGAAAAGATGAGAATTCAAGAAAATAAGCATGTAGTATATGTAGCATGTTGGTTGTTATTGAAGTGCCAAGAAATAAGTGAAAAATTCATGGACGAATGTATATAGTATGGTGGCCGTATGGTTCTTGTATGGTGTAGGAGAAAATGGATCAATTTTATTTAGTAATTTGATTGTTATGTTGTTGTTATATTGTATAGAGATGGATGGAAATGCATGAAGACACGTAAGGAGTGATTATGGTCGAAATAGGTGTTTTGGTAAGTTAGTGTAAATTAATGTAATTCACATTCTAGTTGTTGTCGTTATGGATTATGTGACGTTGAATGAAGAATGTGGTTGAAGTTAATGAATATAGATGATAATGAAATGTATGGTTGTTGTTAAATTTGAAGGTTTCGGGTGAAGTAGTATGCCGAATGATTCGACGGAATATTATGCGAATTGAATTGAATTGAATTGAATTGAATATTGAAGTGTTGCTAGAATGATTGTGGCATTGTTGTTGGTTTGGCCGGGTTGAATTCCCGGATTGTTGTCGATTAAAATTTGGTCGAGTTAGAATCTCGGGGATGGTGCATTTAGGAGGTGCCGTCAAATTTCGGCGAGACCATAAGTGAATGAACTTGAATATTAAGACAAGCATGTGTCAATAAATCTAATAGTTGCATCAACTTTCTTGGATGTAGACTAGTGAACCAGCCGGGATGAATAAGCATAGCTAGTAAGTGCGCGGCGTTGTGTATGTTAAGGCTAAGCCTTTTCTTTTTCTCTACATTTAATCTCATAATGAAATATTATAAATGCCCCATAACGACCTTATTTTCAAAAGTTAGAATTTATGATTTCAAACATGATTTCTTCTTAAAAGTTATAAATGTTTTCAAAAATATTCATTTTCTCCAAAATCTAAGTTTTACGTTTTGATAGTTTTCATGATTAAAATAACGACAATGATGATGCCAGATATGAGAAAATGACTAGGACGAATATGTCAAGGATATGTTCTTACCATGAATACGACGATATGAAAGGTTAAGCTATTTACGAATAATGACTATTTTAAAGGTTCCAAAGTGCATGATCTGATATGACATGTTCTATGTTCTCTTAATGTTGCCCTTCGTTGATAGTCTCACCTTAAATAATCGTTCACTCGAGGTGAGACATGACGATCCGGGTTATTCCATAGTATAATCGGAGGTTACCGACCTTACGTCCCTTTCCGATGTAGTTATAGCTTTTCTTCGGGCTCCCCCCGCATGCTATGACACGATACATGTATAAGTATACGTATATGTATATGTATATGGGGAAGATGGGGGAAAAGAGCGGTGCGCTATAGGCGCACGACCACACGATCGATTTGAGAATGATATGATATCGTCCGACGTGGGATGCCGGACGCGGGATAAGTGGTTAAATGGATCGGAGCCGACGCCCTCGGCAATGTGGTATGTTCTATTTTCTTTATATATGAAAATGAGATGTTTTCAAAGAAAGAATACGTACATGTATATACAAATGGATCGAGCTGCACGTTCCGTTAAAGATAGTATATGGATCGGTACGTTCAAAGATACATGCAAGCTGCATCCCGCCCAAGAGGCACTCGGATGTACGGACTACGTTTACGCACATGATATGTTTTACGAGTTCCATTCTCGTTATTGCACTTGAAAGAGTTTTTACTATGTTGCTACTCATCGCTATATCTTCTCTTATGTTACTATTCATGCCTTACATACTCGGCACAATGCTCGTACCGACCCCTCTTCTTCGGGCCGTTTCGTGCCATGCCGCGGGGAACACCCATTGGCCGTACGCCATTATAGAAGATGTTCCAGCGAAGTTGGCAAACTCCATTTGCTCTGGAGTGTCGCCGAGTCAGCGTGCTATGCCATGATGTCTTGTTTGAAGTTAGAGACTTTGCAGACACAGTCGTGGGTTTCGGGAGTCAGTTTGTAATATGATACAAGTCTTGTACAGTTACATATTTTACTTGATTTAAAAGAAAAAAAAATGTTTCAATAATCTTATTATGTATACTTGGCATAGAGATTCAAAAAAAAATCGGTACGTAGTAGGTCGGTGGGTTCGCTCGGCTCGGTTACTGGGGTCGGGTGCCCATCACACCCTAGTGAGATCGGGGTGTGACGAACGACCGTAACTTTCGTAGACGAACCGGATCGCCCGATAAGCTCGCGGGGAGGTTCGTAGCATATGATGACTCAAATCTTCATAGGCGGGCTCGGGTTGAGTTGATACTCGCCGTGGGCCCCACAACTTCTCTTTGTATAGTTCGATGGTTGTTGAAGAATTTAGCGTAACTATCACCCGACCCCGAGTGTTGGTTACTTACTTATGTATTGAGTCCATAATAATGATTTTTATGCATATGGTTACTCGCGGCTGCGCTCGTGCATTCATTGTATCCTTCGCCGAGTCCAGGGCCGGTTATGTCGTCGTGCGCACTATGTTATATTCTGGTGTTATGCTGTGTTATGGTTCACCGAGTTCCTCGCTAGAGGCCCGGGGACCTTATATACTTTAGTGTTATGCTGTGATTATGGTGTTATGATGTGTTATGGAGATATGTCGGGTTACGGAGATTTGAAACCTTCTGGTGCTATGCTGTGTTATGGCGCCAACAACGGGCGACCATATTCTTTGAGCCTCTTCCGCATGCTTTGTATTTTAAAAGTAAATATTTTGGTATTTTTGGATATTGTACTTATGGTCTGTACTTCTGTTTCGATTATGGTTTTGTTTACTGTATTTCTTGCTTTGCATACTCAGTACACATTCCGTACTGACCCCCTTTCTTCGAGGGCTGCGTTTCATGCCCGTAGGTACAGACGCTTATTTCGGTGATCCGCCAGCCTAGGACACCTATTCTGCTGTTTGGAGTGCTCCCTTTGTTCTGGAGCCTATCTTTTGGTATATACCTGTTATACCTCGCGTTTCGTACATTTGAATATTTCGAGTTAATGTGCGAGTTGTTAGGAATATTAATTGCGGGCAATGGTAGTATGGAAAATGTTGAGAAAGGCTAAGGGCAAGAAGAGAAATTCGCAAAAATGGGTCGTGGAAATAATGCGGGAGGTTAGGGACAAAATGGTAATATTGAGAAAAGTCGAGGGGTAAAGTAGTAATTTCACAAGGTTTAAGAAAAAATCCTTGAAGGGCCAAATCTTACATAAGAAGACACTTGGTCTTCTTTATGAAATTTCAAGAAAAGGAAGGAGAATTCTAGAGAAATGAAGAAAAGGAGGGCAAAGTGTACATGGCAAGATGAATAAGTCATCTTTTATATTTGAGAAATTTGAAGAAAAAAGAAGAAAATTCTAGAGAGGGAAGAAGGGGACAAGTGACCATAATTGGGGGACTAAGGTGCAAATATGGAAAAATGGTGGAAGATATATATATATATATATATATATATATAAGTTCACCTTCTAATTCAAGACAAAAAAAAAAAAGAGGAGAAAGACAAGCCTAGGCCATTCGGCCAAGGGCTGTGAAATCACCCTTTGAATTCTTGATCAAAAAAATAATTTCCTTTTAGTATTCTTACTAAAATTAAGGTCCTCTTTAACATGGTACAAGTATTGGAGCAAGAAACCCCCTCTTTGTTGCAAGTTCATGATCATAGTCAAATGAGAAGTTGAAGGAAAAAGTTAAGAACTAATCCCCTTTTATATGTTATGGATAGTTATGTATGTTGAAGTATGGAAAAGTGAATGAAATTCATGTGTGGCGAGAGGTGAATGTGTGTGCCGTGTATATGCATGGTTGAGTGTGTGTGTATGTGTTGTGTTGTGTAAAAGATTGAGTTCATCTTATGTAATGTGTTGCTTGTTGTGGTAATGAATAGAAATCATGGAAAAATTCATGGAAAATATGGATGTTGTAGTGTTGGCCGAATGGAGTAATTGTTGTGTAGAAATGATGAATTAATTTTATTTTGGTTGTTGATTGTTGTGTTGTGAATTCCATAATGTAAAATGGATGAAGAACATGAGATCATGCATGTTGAAGTTGAGGCCATGAATGTGGTATGGTGGCCGAAAATGGTGGGGTTGTGCAAGACAAGTGAATTAATTTTGTAGTATGTTGCTTGTACTTGGAATGTATAGAAATGGATGAAAAATGCATGAAAATATGCATGTAGTTGTGGTGGCCGAATATGGAGTGTATGTAGATGTGATGAATTAATTCTACTTGACATATTAATTGTTGTTGTGATAGATTCTATGATGGAAAATGAGGATTTAATGATTAAAGGTGGAGTAGTGTGTGAAGTAAATTGAATAGAATTGAATTGGATATTGAAGGGTTGCTAGAATAATTGCTAGTATTGTTGTTGGTTTGGCCGAGTTTCATTCTCGGGTTTGTTGATTGAAATCGGCCAAGTTAAACTTGGTGGCATGGTATATTTACAGGGGAAATGCTGCCGAAATTTCGGTAGCCAAGTTTCATCTAAGAATCCAATTCAAAATGCACTGATCAACATTGGGTAAACATGACCAAATTGTGGATTTTGGCGAATTTGCAACTTGGATTTGGAGTAGCAGAAGGAGCGGAAAGAGGTATGTAAGACTTCACTTTCTTTCTTTGGCATGTCTTAGATGTAGTAGGCTTGAATATGGGTCTAGGATCACTCTAATCTAGAAATCCAAGATTGAAATTGGTTAATATTCATTGAGTAGGGATTGAAGTAGAAATTGTGCAAAACGTGGGAAAACTTCCTAGACCTCTAGAACTTGCATAAATAAGACCTGATTACCCTAAAACTCTCTTAAATAACGTCATGAAACGTATGATGCGTCAATCGTGTACGCCGCCTCATTTGACCCGAGGTGGGCCCACTGTCCCCGGATTTTCTTTAGTGCTCTGTTTACCAACCGACAAATGTTGCAACTATTTTAAGGGGAATATTTCCATGATGAAAGTGATAACGACGATGTGAAGGAAGGAACATGTATATGATAAGCATAACAAGGATGACTCCATGACTATGAGCCTTAAGTCAAGAATCCAATGCGAGTATGAAAGTGATAAACTAGTCCTTGATCTTTAATTCTACTCCTTAGCTATGGTATTATTTTCTAAAGATTCCAAAGTACATGAAATACTGTCTTATGACCCTATTCTACGTTGTTCATGATGTTCCTTTTCATTGATAGTCTCGCCTTAAAATACTCGTTCCTTCAAGGTGAGACAAAGCGATCCCGGTTAATCCATAATATAATCGGAGGTCACCGACCTTACGTCACTCCGATAGACACATGACCTTCCTTGGGCTCCCATGCATCGTTTATATGATATACATGTATATGTGGGGATTGGGAAGGGCAACTATTTATTTCCACCGATTCGCCTAGATTCCATTCCGGACGCGGGATGCCCGACGCGGGATATGGGAGAGCCGTACGCGGCGTACATTTATGTGATGTATATATATGTATATAATATGATATACTTGGGACCCCGTTGTTGGGGAGGGGGTGGGAGAGCCGATGAATTCGGCGTACGCGTAAATGCGAGTAAAAAGTACCGTTTTCCGAAAGGTATCCGTTTTCTATGTACAAGAATAAGAAACACCGTGTTCAAAAAAAAAAAAAAAAAAAGCTAGGCATGCATGGTATCCGCCCTCGGCCCCGGCACGCATGTATAGGTTTCTTTCAACCTATGATATGCTTCATATTTCTATGTAGTTACCGTCCATATGTACGATGTGTTATCCTCTTATCTCATCACAGATTCTATAATCCCATGGTATTGTTGTTCATACTTATGCTCCTGTTCGCATTATTATTCATGTCTTACATACTCGGCACATTGCTGTGCGACCCCCTTCTTCGAGGGCCGCGTTTCATGCCACGCGTGTACGCCGCACGGGTTGAAGTAATATAGAAGATGTTCCGGCCAAAGTTGGCAAGCTCCATTTGGCTCCGGAGTGTAGCCGAGTCGAGTACACGTGCCGATTTCGATTACGATTAGAGACTTTGCGGACGAGTCGTGGGTACCGAGAGTCGGTCCGTCGGTGGCTTCATAGGCCAATGTGTCGGTTTGTATTATGATATAAGTTTTATACGATTACAAATTCGATTTGCCCGGAAAAGCAACAAAGAATATTTTTAGTAAGCTTTGTCATGTGTATTTGACTTAGAGGAAAAAAAAATCTTACGCATGGAATAAGAGTCAGAGGGTTCGCTCGGCCCTAGGTAAGGGTCGGGTGCCCATCACACCCTGATCAAGATTGGGGTGTGACAAAGTGGTATCGAGACGCAGTCGGTCTAAGGGTTGTCTACAAAGTCGTGTCCGGTAGAGTCCGTTTATGGGTGTGAAGCCGGCCACATTTATAAAATGAGGAGGTGCGGGGCATTTAGGAATTGTTGACCTTCTTTACGTCTTGTGATCGTGCGATAGAGCCAAGTCATAAGAAATAAGACTTTCCTATATAAGCCAGATATGCGACGGAAAATGGCAAGTCACAGAGGTGAGTCTGGATAATTGCTCTGTACTCGGAACTGGAAGTTCTGGACGGCTGGATATGCTATGTAACCGCATGTTCTGTGCAGTATTGTCGATATTTACCGTGTATAGATTTGGATAAGTAGGAATGATAAAGGAGGTTCTGCCAGAATGGGTACGTCTAAGAGGAAGAAGCGCGGAAAGGAAATACGATAAACAAACAATAAACGAGATGCGACGTTTCAAGAAGGGTTATGGATTTGGCACGACAACGAAGGTGCGATCACTACCCTCGGGAACCTGGAGGCCCAGGACAAGAAATAGTTATGCACACAGGTGGAAGGTGAACATTCGGAACTGAAAGGGGCAAAATAGTAATTACAAAGAAAGGACGTGTTACGAAAATGTTTCGTAATCGGTAAGACTTTGACTTGTTCCGTAACATGTAATAAAGGTCATACGAGGAAGTGGACGCAACGATATCAGCATTAGGGCACCGGATTTTACCAAAGTTTCGAGATTAAGCGTGCTCAGGTGAGAGCAATTCTATGATGGGTGACCTCCTGGGAAGTGAACCAAAAGCTCTACAAATTGAGATGCAAGGGACGAATGAGCAGTTAAGAGTAACCTAAGGAAAACAAGAATATATGGATGGATGGAGACCTTAAGAGGACGCGTAAGATGAGGTGGATTAGTTCAGAAAAGAGACAGAAAGTGTGTCACATTCCCTAGAACTAGGATAGGCTTGAACAGCGTTTGGACGTATTTTGTGGGCTAGTTAGTAGTAATTGAATATATGTATATGTGAAGGTGTAGGATATCCCAAATATGATGGTATCGGTGGACATGTGAATCCCAGCAACCGAAGTTACGGTACAAAGGCATTAATCGAGTAAGGGCACCGAAGTTCGAGTGATAGCAAGAGTAAATGGTACAAGTGTTGCCAAGTAGTACACACGTTATTATTCCACCGTAGATTGAGATTGGGAATGAGGATATGAGACGAAGTATGAATGGATAATGGTATAGGTGCGCCCCCAAAAGGGGGGGAAGGTGTGAGAGAAATGTAAGGATGAGATAAAGACATTGATACGGTAGTGTGTTTGATATGAACGCTTGAGCTACTGAGGAGACCTTTACTGAAGTGAATTAGTAAGGTCGGGGAAACCGACAATAAGTGGATAGAAGTCCGGATAATGTTTAAGGTAATATGAGAAGTTTGCACAAACTTTGAATAATGCGACGCCAGGAAATGGACGTATAGGAAGAGAAAGAGTATGACAAGAGAACGGTATTGGATAGCTTAAGAGCTAATATAAAGGATGGGAATGGCTTTAAAAAGGGAGCTCCCCCGACGTGCTTACGAGACCCCGTAAGACTAGTCGAACATTCGAGGACGAATGTTCCAAAGGGGGGAAGGATGTTATACCTCGCGTTTCGTACATTTGAATATTTCGAGTTAATGTGCGAGTTGTTAGGAATATTAATTGCGGGCAATGGTAGTATGGAAAATGTTGAGAAAGGCTAAGGGCAAGAAGAGAAATTCGCAAAAATGGGTCGTGGAAATAATGCGGGAGGTTAGGGACAAAATGGTAATATTGAGTAAAGTCGAGGGTAAAGTAGTAATTTCACAAGGTTTAAGAAAAAATCCTTGAAGGGCCAAATCTTACATAAGAAGACACTTGGTCTTCTTTATGAAATTTCAAGAAAAGGAAGGAGAATTCTAGAGAATATGAAGAAAAGGAGGGCCAAAGTGTACATGGCAAGATGAATAAGTCATCTTTTATATTTGAGAGATTTGAAAAAAAAAGAAGAAAATTCTAGAGAGGGAAGAAGGGACAAGTGACCATAATTGGGGGACTAAGGTGCAAATATGGAAAAATGGTGGATAGATATATATATATATATATATATATATATATATATATATATATATATATATATATATATATAAGTTCACCTTCTAATTCAAGACAAAAAAAAAAAAAAAGGGAGAAAGACAAGCCTAGGCCATTCGGCCAAGGGCTAGGAAATCACCCCTTTGAATTCTTGATCAAAAAAAATAATTTCCTTTAGTATTCTTACTAAAATTAAGGTCCTCTTTAACATGGTACAAGTATTGGAGCAAGAAACCCCTCTTTGTTGCAAGTTCAAGATCATAGTCAAATGAGAAGTTGAAGGAAAAAGGTAAGAACTAATCTTATTTTATATGTTATGGATAGTTATGTATGTTGAAGTATGGAAAAGTGAATGAAATTAAATGTGTTGCAGGTGAATGTGTGTGGCCGTGTATATGCATGGTTGGTGTGTGTGTATGTGTTGTGTTGTGTAAAAGATTGAGTTCATCTTATGTAATGTGTTGCTTGTTGTGGTAATGAATGAAATCATGGAAAATTCATGGAAAATATGGATGTTGTAGTGTTGTAATGGAGTAATTGTTGTGAAAGAAATGATGAATTAATTTTATTTTGGTTGTTGATTGTTGTGTTATGAATTCCATAATGTAAAATGGATGAAGAACATGAGATCATGCATGTTGAAGTTGAGGAAATGAATGTGGTATGGTGGCAAAAAATGGTGTGGATTGCAAGACAAGTGAATTAATTTTGTAGTATGTTGCTTGTACTTGGAATGTATAGAAATGGATGAAAAAAAAGATTTAAAAATATGCATGTAGTTGTGGTTGCTTTGATATGTTGTATGTAGATGTGATGAATTAATTCTACTTGACATATTAATTGTTGTTGTGATAGATTCTATGATGGAAAATGAGGATTTAATGATTAAAGGTGGAGTAGTGTGTGAAGTAAATTGAATAGAATTGAATTGGATAAAAGGGTTGCTATAATAATTGCTAGTATTGTTGTTGGTTTGGAGATGTTTCATTCTCGGGTTTGTTGATTGAAATTGGCCAAGTTAAACTGGTGGCATGGTATATTTACGGGGGAAATCTTGCCGAATTTAGTCCCCCATTAAAGTTTCATCTAAGAATCCAATTCAAAATGCCCGATCAACATTGGGTAAACATGACCAAATTGTGGATTTTAGCGAATTTGCAACTTGGATTTGGAATAGCGGAAGATGAGCGGAAAAAGGTATGTAAGACTTCACTTTCTTTCTTTGGCATGTCTTAGATGTAGTAGGCTTGAATATGGGTCTCGGGGATCACTCTAATCCTAGAAATCCAAGATTGAAATTGGTTACTATTCATTCGGTAAGATTGAAGTAGAAATTGTGCAAAACGTGGGAAAACTTCCTAGACCTCTAGAAATTGCATAAATAAGACCTGATTACCCTAAAACTCTCTTAAGTAACGTCATGAAACGTATGATGCGTCAATCGTGTACGCCGCCTCATTTGACCCGAGGTGGGCCTTGTCCGGATTTTCTTTAGTACTGCGTTTACCAACCGACAAATATTTGCAACTATTCTAAGGGGAATATTTCCATGATGAAAGTGATAACGATGATGTGAAGGAAGGAACATGTCTATGATAAGCATAACAAGGATGACTCCATGACTATGAGCCTTAAGTCAAGAATCAATGCGAGTATGAAAGTGATAAACTAGTCCTTGATCTTTAATTCTACTCCTTAGCTATGGTATTATTTTCTAAAGATTCCAAAGTACATGAAAGACTGCCTTATGACCATGATTTCATTCTACGTTGTTCTTTTAATGTTCCTTTTCATTGATAGTCTCGCCTTAAAATACTCGTTCCTTCAAGGTGAGACAAAGCGATCCCGGTTAATCCATAATATAATCGGAGGTCACCGACCTTACGTCACTCCGATAGACACATGACCTTCCTTGGGCTCCCGTGCGCTCGTTTATATGATACATGTATATGTGGGGATTGGGAAGAGCGATTGTTTATTTCCACGATTCGGTGGATTCCATCCCGGACGCGGGATGGGACGCGGGATATGGAGGAGTACCACGCGGCGTTTGTTTATGTGATGTATATATATATATAATATGATATACTTGGGACAACTTTGTTGGGGAGGGGGGTGGGAGGCCGATGAACTCGGCGTACGTAAATGCGAGTAAAAAGTACCGTTTTCCGAAAAGTATCTATTTTCTATGTACAAGAATAAGAAACACCGTGTTCAAAAAAAAAAAAAAAAAAAAAAAAAAAGCTAGGCATGCATGGTATCCGCCCCTCGCCGGCACACACATGTACAGGTTTCTTTCAACCTATGATATGCTTCATATTTCTATACGGTTATTCCGTCCATGTACGGGTTATCCTCTTATCTCATATGCATTCTATAATCCCATGGTATTGTTGTTCATACTTATGCTCCTGTTCGCATTATTATTCATGTCTTACATACTCAGTACATTGCTCGTACTGACCCCCCTTCTTCGGGGGCTGCGTTTCATGCCGCGCAGGTACACCCAGGCGGGTTGAAGTAATATAGAAGATGTTCCAGCAAAGTTGGCAAGCTCCATTTGGCCCGGAGTGTAGCCGAGTCGAGTACACGTGCCGAATTTCGATTACGGTTAGAGACTTTGCGATAGAGTCGTGGGTACCGAAGTGAGTCGTCGGTGGCTTCATAGGCCAATGTGTCGAGCTTTGTATTATGATATAAGTTTTATACGATTTACAAATTCGATTTGCCGGAAAGCAACAAAAGAATATTTTTAGTAAGCTTTGTCATGTGTATTTGACTTAGAGGAAAAAAAAATCTTACGCATGGAATAAGAGTCGAGGGTTCGCTCGGCCCTAGGTAAGGGTCGGGTGCCCATCACACCCTGATCAAGATTGGGGTGTGACAATACCCTTCCGTTGCATATGTATATATTTGTTCGAGTGCAGCGGGCCCCCGTCCCGTCATATGATTCCGTTTGTCCGTTTAGAGGTCCGTGGACATATATGTGGGTTGTGCCTATTCATGCATGGGTGTGTTCGTATATGTTATGTTTGGGGCGGTCCCATTCGCCGTGGCAGCCTTGTCGGCTTGCGTTTGTATATATGTTGGGACGTTGCGCCATATGACAGCCTTGCTGGCTTCTGTGATATATATTTGTGTATATGTTGGGCCGTTGTGCCATATGACAGCCTTGCCGGCTTCTGATATATATATATATATATATATATATATATATATGTGTGTGTGTGTGTGTTTGTGTCTGCGACAGTTGAGACAGCGTCTGATATTTGTATATGTATGAGCTATCTGTATGCGATTCTGATTAATGGGTATGTTTGGGTGCCCAGCTCGGGCACTAGTCGCGGCCTACGGGGTTGGGTCGTGACACGGTTGCTACAGGAAAGTAAAGGATGCGATCATGAAGAAAACCGAGAAAATTCGAGATGTATAGATATATCTATATATGTGTGTACAAGTTGTAGTATCATAAAGGAAGATGAAGACTCGATGAAAGAAAAAAGGAAATAGTGCACTTTGTGAGGATTTCATGATCAGAACAAGAACTGACCGAATACTAGAAGGACTATGATGCCTAGCTGTGATGCAAACAAGTAGTTAAGAGAACTACGGGACAAAATGAGCTAAGCTAATGAAAGGACGAGTCGTGGGAATAGATGGTGTGGAGTATCAACTTTTAATGGTATAGTTTAGACATAATTCTTAATTGGGAACCTAGAGCAAGGAGAATTTCAAGGATATTAAGAAGATAGTCGTGGAGAAAGACTAGGGCTAAAGGAGCGTGGTATAGTCGGACACTCCATAAGGGGCCTAATGAATTCCGATGTCCCCATTAATTCATTAGCCTAGAAGGATTACTAGTCATGAAGGGTAGAAGTGAAAAGACTATTAAGAAGGCATCTGAATTGTATCCGATATGTATAATCATTTTGATTTTATACAATAACTTAACTAGTAAAAAGGAAAATAAGTTAAAAATGCGATGAAAAGAACTCCATCATTATAAGGAATAGAGGAGTTGAAGGATCGAAGGTTGGCCAGATGACTATCAAAGACGGTTAACACTCAAAGGTTACGGGTATATGAGAACATTCTTTAAAATGGGGGAAGAACAAATTCAGTTCCAAGATGAGACAATATGTCACGACCCGACTGGGGGCCATGACGGGTATCCGGGGCTGACCACCGAGCACCACTCATACTACTACTCATCCTGCGTTCATTCATTATTCTCATGCTTTTAATCATAGAAAAACCCTTTTTCACTTTTAAACATATTTACCTTTAAATACATAAGCCCTCCGGCTTTCAAAATAATATATATATACAATGAGGAAATCGTGAGACCATATTAACTACACATACGTATCTTCGAGCCTCTACTAGAGTACTAAACTTATGGACGGGACAGGACCCGTCGTGCCCAAAATATATGTACACACAAAATATTAATCAATGGCACCTTCGGAACAATGGAGGGCTCTCAAAGTCTGCTGATAGCTCCTACGAATCTGGATCACCTCCCTGTCTACCTGTGGGCGTGAACACAGCGTTCAAAGAAAAAGGACGTCAGTATGAGCATTTTAGGTATGCAAGGCATGAATAAAATGAACATAATAGAGAAATCATAAGACATGAGATGAATATATAACCTGCTTAACTTTTAAGAGCATGTGCATTTTAATCATATCACATATATGATCATATCATATATACCATCGTCGTTAACCCGCATTCGGGTAACCATCGTTCGCCGCCCACTAGTGGTGTTATGTCCGGCCCTTTAGGCACGATGTAATCATATGCAGCCCGCCTTTGCGGTGACATGTCTGGCCATTCTAGGTACGGTGGAATCGTATGCAGCCCGCCTTCGCGGAGACATGTCCGGCCTTCTAGGCGCGGTTACATATCCGGTGGAATCTCATCATTTCATACATCTCATAGGCCTATCATAACCTTATCATCATCATACATTCATCATGAAACATGCATTAGAACTCATGGATTGTCTATAACTATATCGGGGTGACATAAGGTCGAGAACCCCCGATCACATTATGGAGTAATCATATTCATCATATCTCACCTTGAAAGAACTAACAGTGTTGTCACACCCCGACCTTACTAGGGTGTGATGGGCACCCGACTCTCCTCAGAGTCGAGCGAACCCTCAGACTCTATTTACGCACATAATTTTTTTTTTTCAAATCTCTAAACTGAATAATCATGAAATACATAATGAAGCTTATAAATCTGACAAAATCTGTAATTATACAAGATTTACTACATAACACATCGACATGTAGCCGAATGGAGCCGAACGACGATCGACATATCATACCCACGATGTCGTCCGCAAAGTCTCTAACACGAATCAAACATCACACATGTACTCCGACTCGGCGGTAGCTTCCGGGAAAATGGAGCTTGCCATCTCCGATGGAACATCTTCTATAATGACTTCACTCATCCGCAGGTGTGCATTCGCGGCGAAACGTAAAGCCCCCGAAGAAAGCGGGGTCGCACGAAATATGTACCGAGTACGTAAGGCATGCAATATAGAGAAACAAAACTATAATCGAAACGATTTAACTATCGGTACATACGTTACTCAAAATAACGGACGCTTACCTCCCGGACGCAATTCATACATACCGTTTTCATATGCTAAAAAGTATACGAGGTAAAATAAATGGATCCCAAAATATACCAAAATGCTTATTTTGCAATCACCGATCGCATGTCCGAAGAGGTGCGGAAAATACGAACGCACGGGTGATGTCACACGTCGACGGAGTACAAAACGTACGAATATTCGGATAAAATCATATATCGGACGGAATGCCGAACATACGGAATATTCAGATGGTATCATATAACGGACAAACTACAAAACATACAGAATGTTCAGATACTGACATATATCGGACAGAATACAGAATGCGCGGAATGCTCAAATGATATTACATACCGCATATGCATAAAACGTGTCCCGACCCTCTGATAAGGGACTCGGTGAATAGGATCATATATAGCGGTACTCATATGTCATATATGCAAATAACGTGTCCCGCCCTTTGTTAAGGGACTCGGTAATGTAGAATCATGCAGATCGTAATCGTACCAAATATACATAACGTGTCCCGCCCCCTACTCGCGGGTCTCGGTGGATAATATCAAATGCCATCCCGGCCGCCATCCCCGTATCATCATAAACATACGTATAACGTGTCCCGCCCGCAAGCACGGGACTCGGTGAATAATACGATGAGAGGTGCACACGAGATCATGTCCCGGCCGGGACTCGGTGAATCGAATCATATCGTAGAGTACGCGAGAACATAACATGCCCCGGCCGGGACTCGGTGAAAGATACATTAAGCCATGCACGAGCGTAGTCGTGAGAAAACCATTTGCACGCAATCCGGACTCGATGAATACGTACACTTACCAACATATGAAGATCCGGAAGCTGAAGTTTCGGGTCCTTCCGAATTAGCATCGAAAAGTTATGGACATTTCCAGTTTAACCTCTTCGGACTTTTCAAGCGATCCAGGATCGTGTATGAAGAACATTAAAGCTCACATAGAACGTTCATATCAAAATACTTGTAACAAATACTTATGTCACCACACTTATATCCGAATACTTATATCAGAATTTCCATTTCAGAATATTTACATCAGAGTGCTTGTATCAAAATATCCATATCAGATCATTCGTGTCGGAGTGTTTATATCCGGATAGTCAAACCAAAATGCTCATATCTGAGTTATCAGATGCTTATATTAAAGTCGGAACAAAAGTCAAAGGTTTCCCTAGTTATCTTACGGACATAAGGCAAATAGAACAGTACAATTAGGTCTCGGGGATTGTGGGCCCACCTCGGGTCAAGTCGGGTAACGAACGTAAAAACATGGTCATTATGTCTCATTAGACTATCCTCGAAGATTTCAAGGCCTTCCACTTTCACTTTCAAAAGTTACGGGACGTTTGGACATGTATCTTTACAATAAGACGCAAATTAGTTAGTTCAATTCTATTGAATAAATAGTAACTAAATTCAACCTCGGACTTCTAAAATTGGAGTAGTCCCAAAGCACGTATTCGAAGCTTATTACATCTAGGACATGCCAAAGAAAGAAATGGTAAGCCTTACATACCTTTTCCGCTCTTTAAGCTTCTCCAAATTCGAATCCCGTTTGCGCCGTAATCTCAAATGGTCATTTTTACCAAATGTTAGTTATAAGGCTTTTGGTATTCAATCCGAATTAGTACTTGTCTACGAAATTTCGGACACCTCCTCTATACATACACCGTCCGAGAATACTCGGCCCAAAACACAACAACCAAATCCATGATCATAATAACAATATCGCTAGATAATTCAAGATATCAAACTAACATCCCACCTTGCACCCGAAGCCTTCCAACTCAACTAGAACAATAACAACACACTTCTCTTTCAAATCCATCAACTATGTCATCAATTCTATGTGTTAACCACATCATTTCCACCAATACAAGAAATTATATTAAAAACATATTAATTCTCCAAAACAGCCCGCACACTACAACTTCAACACAAGGCATCAAACGTTTATTTTACATCACACACATTCCTTAACAACAATAATTAAAACACTAAGCAAAATGAGTCCATTCCTTCCATCAAAACGACCCATTCTCGGCCATTACGGCACCCACATACATGCTTTTATAATCTTTCACCAATTTCTATATATCACAACATGTACAAAACATGCCCATGACCACAACAACCGAGATTGCTAATAAAATCAATTCATTTTGTTCTACACACACACTATATTCGGCCACCCAACACAACACCCTTTATCTTCATGAACTTCACATTCATTTTTACATATCACAATATGCATAAACACCTACAAAACATGTAAAGAAGGATTGAATGCGGCCACGACCCCGACGAGTAGGCATTGTTGGTGTCTAACGGAACGCCCATACGTACCTAATAGAATCGAACTGCATAAACCACAAAAATAAGGCGTTCGCTCAAAAAATACGTTACATATACATATACATACTTAATCTACGGCGTTTGAGGCTATCAAAAGGGCAAAACCGCAAACTCCACATCGATCGAACCGGGACAACCCACCCACGGTATTACGGACCTCAACTACGAGCAGAACAAAACGGGGCGGGGGCCCCGGGCCCCAAATAGTCATATTATATACGAACTATGAAAAAAGGGAAAAAATATATACCAAAAAATTCCCGAAACAAGGGGCTCCCAAACGGGCGGTCCACGGGGCGGATCACGTTGGGGTGACCTGGGGGGAAACCCCCAGAACAAAGGGGGCGACGAAATGTCCCGGGTTTTAAGCGGGAAACATAACTACTAATTTTCGAGAATCGGTTATGTAAAAACGAAGCGAAATACCAAAACGGGCGGGGAAGAAATCGTAGCAGGGGTCGGACTAAGAGCATGGACCGAATCACACGCAGTCGGGGTTTCGGGCGTGCGGGGGGCATAGCGGGCGACGTACGGAATATACGGACGGAGTCATGGGTCATAGTTAGGGGTTTCGGACGGACTCCGAAAGGGGGTTTGGATGTATGACGGGCGGTGAATAAATCGGACATCACCGAAGAAAGAAAAGGGGGAAATC
>NW_026727659.1:0-31488 GCF_029784015.1 Lycium ferocissimum
GAACATTTCACATTATTTCACAAATTCAAGTATTTCCATCAATTCCTTATTCCGTCCAAACTTTCAACAAACACAACAAAGCTTCCAAATCACATTGTCTTCCCCACTAATTATCAACAACAACCATAATTCACATTTAGAACCTTACTTCCATTATTATATAAAAATCACATAAAATTCACCAAATTCCCCATGACAACATACAACCATTTTCGATGCCGTCTCAATTCATTAAACCTTTATTTATGTCATAAGAATCATAACGACACAACTAACATATTAAACAAAACAATTCATCACCATTTTACACTTTTCCATAGCCACGGCCATACACTAATTTAGCCAACTCTCACTAATTCATTTAACTTCCACTTCCAATACAATTTCTACTATAACTACAACAAGATTCCAACATGAGTTCAAGTCATCATAGTCATGCAATATACATGCATACTCACGCCAACACGCATACAACCCCAACACACAAAATTTTCATGCTTTTCATTCATTTTCCACTTACTACATCATACATACACCTCCCATAACATAACAAAAGCATAAAATTCTTACCTTTCCTTGAAGTTCTTCACTTGCCACTAGAATTGTCCTCTTGCCAAAATAATTATACTAGGTTGTAGAGAACCTTGCACTTAGTAATAATCCCACAAGAAATGAATTTTTGAACCAAGGTTAAAGGCTTGGAAATTTTTTTCTTTCTCTTTTTCTCTTCTTTCTCTCTAGGCCGTGAGCCTCTCTTTCTTTTTTCTTGATTTGTTTCTTGTTTTCTCTTGAAACTTCTACATGCTAGCATCCTTATATTATTAAAACACATGATCATCACATGACAATTTAATGGACTTGGGCCAAAGGCCATGTTGGCCGGTTGGGCCTCCCATAATTGGGCCTTATTTCCTTATTTTTTTCCAAGCCCAATTCATCAAAATTCTTATTTTGTAATTCCCGAAACAAATTTCCAAAATTCCAATTTTGCCCTTAGGCCTTCTCTAGGTGTTTCCACATTCAAGCTTCCATATCCGCCACACACTTACTAAGAAAAATTCAAACATGGCCTCCTTTCTCATAAGTCACAATTATTTCGAATTTTCCGATTATGCAAAAAGACGGGATATAACACAACATGCTCAAACACCCATAACACATAAGAAGAGAATTAAACCTTACCTTTTTCCTCAACTCTTCACTTGACTCAAATTAACAACTTGTATGAATATGAGTCCTTCTTGCTCCACAAACCACTTCACCTTACTAATAACCCTTCAAGGGATTGTTTGGCTAGAAGAAACAAGTTGGACAATCTTTCTTTTTTTTTTTTCTTCGGTTCACTTCAAGGCCGAATGGCCATTTTTTTTCTCCTCTCTTTTCTTGCTTTCTTGTCTCTTGAAAACTCTAGGGGAAATAAGATGAATAAGTCATCTTTCCCCACATATATATATATATATATATATATGTAGTCCCTTCCAATAATAATCAAACATATTACCCCTAGCTTGGGCTTGATTTCATTTGGCCAAGCATTGGAGAGTGGGGTCCACGCAAGTGGCCCCTTTTCTTGAAAATTCTAGCAAATTTCCCTTAATTCATGAAAAACATTTCCCTTAGTTCCAAATTTGCCCCTAGCCTTTCTCCGTATTTCCATGAGTCATTTTGCAAATTTACCTTTTTACCCCTGGCCTTTCTTAGTATTCCAACTTTAACATTTTCCATAAGCAACTTGTGTCACTTGCCTTGACTTACCCGAGGGTACAAAATACGGAATGTAACACGATACCTCCAAAGAAAGCGACAGCCGCCCAGAAGGGCAAATCAGTAGCAGGAGAGACTAGCCAGACTCGGAGAGTTACTAGGGCCGTGCCCGGCCCATGCAGGGGACCGTGCTCCGATCCCCGAGCTCTCCCACACCGCAACCTCCGGAGGAGCTTAGAGCGACGGCGGCCGCGGATCGTGGGGCGGCTCCACCGCCGGCTCCGAGGCTCCGTACCCCGAAGCTCCCTCTCCCGGCCCGTGGGCGGAGGATAGGGCCGTGAGAGATGTTGTTCGGTTCGACCGCATTAGTGGCAGGGCAGGCTCGCATGCATGGGTTAGGAGGTGATTATGCGGATAGACATGATAGCTTAAGGGCTCATGACTTCTTGACTTGTAACCCCCTAGAGTTCTACGGGTCAAAGCCCGCGGAGGATCCGCAGGAGTTTATTCGGCGGATGCGCACGTACGTTGAGGATAATTAGGGCTTCGAGACCGAATCGCTCGTCGAGTTGGCTTCGTATCGGTTGCGTGATGTAGTCGTTAATCGTGGTATGAGTCCTGGGAGTTGTCTAGGGGCGAGAGTACTCCTGCAGCGGTATGGGATGAGTTTGTGGAGGCCTTCCTTGGCCACTTTTTACCTTCGGAGATGAGACGAGCCAGAGTTGATAGATTCTTACATTTGAGGCAGAACGGCAGGAGTGTTCGAGATTATAGTCTTGAGTTTGATTTGTTGGCTAGACATGCGCCCACTATTGTAGCTGATATGGCTGATAGAGTGCATCATTATGTGATGGGGCTGGATCGTTACTTTTGTCACGACCCAACCCCGTAGGCCGTGACTAGTGCCCGAGCTGGACACTCATACACACCCATTAACCAGAATCAACATACAAATAACTTGTACATATACAAAGGTCAGACGTCGTCCCAAAGCTATCACACATATATATATACATAAAGGTCAGACGTTGTCCCAAACTGTCGCATATAGCCATAGATACCGCACAGAAGCCGGCAAGGATGTCATAAAACACATCATCCCAAAATATATACATACGCAAGCCGATAAGGTCGCCACCGCCTAACGGGATCGCCCAAAACATAAATCACGTACATAACCGAACAAGAACTATTCACAACCCACACATATGTCTACAGACCTCTAAGAGTAACAACAGAATATATGACGGGACAGGGCCCCGCCGTACCCCTGAGTAGACGTATACATATATAATGAAAGTGTCTGTACCAAAATATAGGCTCTGGAACAAGGGAGCGCTCCAAGATAGCTTAATGGAAATCCTAAGCTGGCGGATCACCAAAACGAGTATCTGTACTGCGCGGCATGAAACGCAACCCCCGAAGAAAGGGGGTCATTTGAATATGTGCGAGTATATAAAGCATGAAGTGCAGTAAACAGGATCATAACCAGAACAAGAAGTACAAAAAAGTAGGTACAATATCTAGAATATCAAAATGCTTACTTTTGAAACACAAATCATGCATGTCAATATCATATGTCATATCCGGCCCATTATGGGACTCGGCGGACGGAACATGGTCGCCACCCCGTCTTTGGCGCTATAACACATCATACTCCGGAATATTGCATAACTCCGTAACCCAACATAACCCCATAACACATCATAACACCATAACACATCATAACGCCATAACACATCATAACACCAGAATGTATATATATATATATATATACATATAACGTGTCCGCCTACAGTGAGGGACTCGGTGAACAATGCAGGGGAATTGTGCACGAATACGTGTCCTGGCCAGAGACTCAGTGAAAGAAGTAATAATAGCATGCACGAGCAGAGTAGTGAGAAACCACATGCATATAAATCAGCTTTTAAGACTCAATAGATACGTAGACAAATCACGCTCGAGTATCAGACGATAGTCATGTTAAGTCCGTTCTAAATACCATTAGGACTGCATTAAAGAGAAATTTGAGGGATCGTAGACATGTATCAAACCAATCCAAGCCCGCCCATGAAAGTTACGGGCATTACTAGTTATGGAATCTTCTACGAACGTATCGAAGCGATCCAAGCCCGTCTATGAAAGTTAGGGACCTTATTCGACATAGAATCCTTTAGGAACAAAACTCTTTATGTAACATTTACTATCCAATCATACAAAACACACAAGGACCATAACTCGACTATATTATGAATGCTAACATCAAGAAGTGAATAAGAATCGTAGACATGCTCGGATCTTATGAATAGAGTTACCCCAAGGCTCGTATCATATCTTACTTACATCTAAGACATGCCAAAAGAAAGAAAGGGTAAGCTTTACATACCTTGTCTGCTTCCTAAGCTAATCCGAACTTAAGTCTTGGGCTTCCCAAGATCTACAATAACGTCATTAGATACTAAACATTAGTCATAGGCACTTAGGAATCCAATTCTAAGCTAGCACATTATTTACAGAAATTCGGGCAGCATTTCCCCTATAAATTCAACAGACCCCGAGAATTCAACTCGGCCAAATCATCAACAACAATACCAACAATCATATTAACAATACCAACCATTAATTCAAAACGTATTCTAACGTTAGTAACTCCCTTCTACATAATTCGACGGCATTTCATTTACATTCAATTCAACCCCATACAATCAAAATGATCACACGTTCAAGTACTAACCCGAGGACATTCAAACAAAACTCAAGAACACTTCAAACAATCCGCACAATATTCAAAACAACCCAACCAATGTGCAACACCACCCGAAACCTTCCAATTTCACTAGGAGCAACAACAACACATTTCTTTCTTCCAAATTCATGAACTACACCAACAATCCACACGTTAACAACTTCATTCTCATAAATACAAGAAACTATATTAAAATCACATTAGCTTCTAAAACAGCCCACAATGATTACAACTTCAACTTGAATCATTAAACCTTCATTTGCATCATAGAATCCACAACAACAACAACAACCAAAAATATTAAATAAAATCAATTCACCATAACCTACCAAAAATGGCCCCTATACGGCCACAACCCAACACACCTAATTTTATGAATTTCATCCATTTCTAAACACTCCAACATGCACAAACCATCCATGACACATGAAAAAGGCGATTAAACCTTACCTTTACCACTTAGCTTCTCAACTTGGCTAGGGTTTGTAAGTTGCTAAGATGAATGCTTTGCTTGCTCCAACAACTACTTCACGTTATTAGGGACCTTCCAATTGATTGGAATACTAGAAGAAAATTATTTTTTTTGATCAATTTCCTTGGCACCAAATTCGGCTAGCATGGCCGAATGGTTCTCTCTTTTTTTCTCCAAGCTTCTTGAGTTTGAAAAGATGAATAATTGTCTTGCTTTGTCATCCCTCATCTATATATATCAATACATAGCCCATACAAGGTGGACACATGCCCCACTTATGGCTTGAGGCAATTGGCCAAACCATGGGTGGGAGCCCACACCCCACACGGCCACTTGGCCCTTTTTTCCATTTCATGAAATAATTATTTCAACTTCTAGCCCCCAATTTTCCTCAATATTTCCATCCAACAAAATTATAAGCAACTTGTGCAATAAAACAAAATCGGAGGTTAAGAGTCTCTACCTCGTATTCCAAAATAGTCTTGTCCTTAACTTATCACGACTAGCTCGGAATATCCCAATGTACAAAATACGGGATATAACAACTTGATTGATAGCTGTATGGTAATGGCTTCTCAGCCAGGTATGAATATTGCTCAGGTACAGGCTTATGCACAGGGGGTAGAGGAGCGACACAGGGGACGTCAGTCAGACAGAGATTATGACGAGGCCGGCATAAAGAGCTAGATCGGGTGGCTATCGGGTGAGTTTCGGCGGGCGGCCTCGAGCGGTTTAGTAGTTATCCTTCTCGGCCCGGCCACGGAGTGCACACTCCCAGCTCGATTCCCTTTGGTAGGAGATTTGATAGCACGGGGTATTCGGGCCGGGTCGAGCTCCCGGGGCTTCAGGTTCACAGATGCACAGGGGTTCGAGTCAGTCGAGGACACCTTTGCCTCGGTGTTCTCGGTGTGGTAGGCCCCATTCTGGGGAATGCCGTCTCACTACTGGTGCTTATTTTTCGTGCGGCCGTCAACGCCATATTATGAGAGAGTGTCCGTATGGGGGTAGTCCAAGTGCGGCTCGGCCCTTTCACTGGTCGTTCTTGCCGGTTCATCTTCTTACTGGCTATGCACCCTATGGGGCGGGGTATTCGGACACCGGCGGGCGTGGTAGAGGCTGTGGTGGAGCTTCCGGTTCTAGCCTTCGAACAAAGATATATGCTTTGGCTAGTAGACAGGACTAGGAGCGTCACCAAATGTGGTTACAGGTATATTATCGATTTTTTCTCGGGACGTATATGCATTGATAGATCCAAGCTCCACCTTATCATATATATCTCCCTTTGTTGCTAGTAGAATCAGAATAAAACCTGAGTTGATAGAACCATTTGAGGTAGCTACACCAATAGGATCTCGTTATAGCAAAGCAAGTATATAGAAATTGTTCGATGGATATATATAGTCACACACTCGTATTTGGTAGAGTTAGATATGACTGAGTTTGATGTTATTATGGGTATGGATTGGTTAGCTTCTTGTTATGCTAACGTGGATTATAGAGAAAAGGTAGTTCGGTTTTAGTTCCCAGGAGAGCCAACTATAGAGTGGCTAGGGAATACGGCGTCGCCGAGGGGTAAGTTTATTTCATACCTCAAGGCAAGAAATATGGTTAGAAAGGATTATATTTATCACACGGTTCGTGTGCATGACTTGAAAGCGAAGTGTACCGACTCTTCGATCGATTCCGTAGTCAATGAATTTCCGGATGTATTCCCAAATGAACTTCCAGGTCTTCCTCCTGAGCGGGAGATAGAGTTCACTATTGTCACACCCTAAATTTCGATAGGGCATGATGGGCACCCGACCCTTACCTAGGGCCGAGCGAACCCGCAGGCTTTCGAAATACATAATCATACTGGCCCGCAAAATATGTCAAAATGCATAAGGAAAATTTTTCAAATAACAACATACTTTTCGTCTTTTTCAAATCAAATAAAATCTGTAGTCATAATGAATCTGTAACATAGTGCATACGGATACATCGGCTTACATAGCCGATTACAAAACAAATCTATGCGCATAATGCGAGGAGTAACGTAGCGGCTCGCTCTAGCCGCTTACAAAACCGACATATCACACACTCGACATCGGCTCCGCAAAGTCTCTACCAACATCTCGTATACCATACAAAAGCACTCGGACTCGGCGGCACTACGGAGGAAACGGAGCTCGCCAATCCAATTTCGGAACATCTTCTGCTAACATCATCTACTCATCTGTGGGTACCTGCGTGGCATGAAACGCAGCCCCCGAAGAAAGGAGGTCAGTACGGAATATGTACTGAGTATGCAAAGCATGAAATACAGACAACGAAGTCATAACCAAAGTCGGGAGTACGGAAAGTGCATAATAGCCAGAATACCCAAGTGTTTGCTTCTGCCGTACAAATCATACATAAGAGGTACAGAAGACACATACGATAATCAGAATACCAAATGCTTCGCTTTCTTTGAAAATATTTCTTTCTCATATATACGGAAAATCAAACACATATACCGCGGCCAAATACCCAGCGGTCAATATCACACATATATACCGTGGCCGAATACCCAGCGGCATTATCACACATATACCGCGGCCAAATACCCAGCGGCATTATCACACATATACCGCGGCCAAATACCCAGCGGCATTATCACACATATACCGCGGCCAAATACCCAGCGGCATTATCACACATATACCGCGGCCAAATACCCAGCGGCAATATCAGAATACACGAGCAAAATCGTGAGTAACCAAATACAGCGAAAAACATTTTCAAAGCCTCAATAGGTTGATCAAAACGAACCACCATTTAAAAGCCGACACAATAGTCAAATCCGGTTTCCTCCGAGCGTCACTGGGAAAGATCGCGAACTTTAGTTACAAATCGGGGGGGTCGTATCAAAATCATTATGTTACAAATCGTAGTTACGTATCAAAATCATATGCATGAAAATCCTCATTTCAAACTCGACGGATAAATAAGTAATCATACTCGGGGGTCGGAAAGATAGTCATATTAAGTTCTTTCAACAATAGGTCGTTAAAACCAAACATAGAAAAGTCGCGGGACCCACGAACGAGCGTCAACCCAATCCGGGCCCGCCTATGAAAGTTAAAACCATTATACGTTATGAAATTATTTGCGAAAACATCGAAGCGATCCGAGCCTTTCTGTGAAAGTTACGGACGTTCGTAGTTTCGAAATCGTTTAGGAGCAAACTCTTTTGGAAACAAAACCTTTTATGCAACTTCGAAATTTAGTCATACAAAAGACACAAGATCCTTTCTAACAAACCGCATACATAGCATTTCAAATCCAATCGCATCAAAGACATACGGTCCATAGCTTGACCGCATTAAGGATGCCAACATCAAGAAGCAAATATGCATCATAAACATGCTCGTAACTTCGGAATAGAGTTGCCCCCAAGGCTCATAACATATCATACCTTACTCATATCTAAGACATGCCAAAAGAAGGAAAGGTAAGCTTTACATACCTCAATTTCTTCCTGGGCTAACGAGAGTGCCACGAGTACCAGATAATCCAACGAACATTAATCTACACCATATAAATCTTTTACGTCACAATCGAACCGAAATTTAATGAATTAGATCACTACTACATGTCACCGAACACCTAGTCGGCGTAAAGCTCAACTGCCTTCAGCAATGGTCTTTCAACACTTAATAACCATTATGCTTTCCAACATAAGATGCCATTTTTAGATATATAACAATCTGATTCATCACCTATGGGTCAAACAATTTACTCTAACCCATAACTTAACAGTTCAAACCATTTCTCCTTTTAAGAACCCAATTCATTAATACCCAATGCAGTAGATGATATAAAACTCAAATCAAATATCTCAAATATTTATCCATGATCATATTTGAGAGTAGGGTAGAGAAATTACTTCTTGGGGTTCCAACACTCAGGATTAAACTTTGAAACCAACTCTTGAAGGTTTCTTGTGGTTGTTGCCATCCTTCGAGGTTGTTCCCACGGGAACTTCTCTCCGTTTTCATGTCACCACGAGCTTGGAAATAATAAGAGCAATTCGCTTTATTTCGCAGAAAATAACCAAACAAAAGGTCGTTCCCCTAAGAAGGACAAAATGAGGCTTGGATATATCTTGGTGTTCGTTGAACCGATCCGTTTTTCCTCTATGTACTTCCTATATTTATCTCTATGTATATATATGCCTTTTTGGGCAACCACTTAATAGCCGGCACCACTTGAAAGAGCGCACACTTAGATTACTTCAAGTGTACAAGGTTTGCCCCTTTAATGGTTAAAACATTAACCTTGTCCCTTTTTCCTTTAAGACACCGTCCATATACTTTGGGCCACTGACCACTTTCACTAATATTCCTCATTTTTGGATTCATTAATCATGTCACACCCTGATTTTCGTTAGGGCGTGATGGGCACCCGACCCTTACCTAGGGCCGAGCGAACCTTCTGACTCTCGTGGCACTCATAATCATATTGGGCCCTCATAGCATAACATGAGTACATAATGAAAGCTTTTCGTAACAACTCGCTTTTCATCCTTTTCAAATCAAGTAAAACTCGGGATCGTATAAGACCCGTAGAATAACGCATCACAATACATCGCTTATGGAGCCGCTTACAAGACCGACATACTACATACACGACACCGTCTCGCAAAGTCTCTAACATGGAACATGGAACCATATCATAATGCTCGACTCGGCAAAGACTCCGCAGAAAATGGAGCTCGCCAATCCCGCCGGAACATCTTCTCGCTAATATCTTCAACTCATCCGGGTGTACCGCGGCATGACGCGGCGTCCACAAAAAGGACGCGCACGAACAACGTACTGAGTATGTAAGGCATGAGTAACAACATATAGAAGAATGCAAAGCATGAATAGTAACAAGACGAAAACATAGGGCATTTCATGAGATAAAGAGTAACCTGCATATCTGAGTGCCCTTTTAGGTGAACCTTGCTCGTTTAGTGCCGCGGAACGTGCATCCCCCGATCCATATATATATATATATATATATATATATATATATATATATATTATATTGCCGCGGAACGTGCAGCCCGATCCATATAATATATTGCCGCGGACGCGCGTACCCCGATCCATATATATATAATAAAAAAGTAACTCGTACATCCGAATGCCTTTTAGGCGGAATCCATGCATGCTTAGTCGCGGAACGTGCGTGCCCCGTCCATATATATATATATTATATTGCGGAACGTGCAGGACCGATCCATATAATATATATACTGAACGTGCAGCCCGATCCATATATAATATATCGCGGAACGTGCAACCCGATCCATAACCACATATCCCGCGTCCGGCATCCCGTCCGGGGCGGTATCATGTCATATTATACCAATATATCGTGTGGTTACGCGTATATAATCGCCCTTTTCCATATATATTCATATACATATATCATATTCATATACCATATTTATATATCATATTCATATATCATATAAGTAGCATGCATGAGAGCCCAAAGAAAGTCATGTACCTATCGGAGTGACGTATGGTCGGTAGCCTCCGATTGTATTATGGAATAATCATGGTCGCTTTGTCTCATTTTGAAGGAACGATTATTATAAGGTGAGACTATCAATGAAGAATAGCTTCACGAGGAAACATAAAATAGGATCATAAGGCATCAATTCATATACTTTAGAATCTTTAAACATAGTCATCATTCATGAATAAAATTGAGAAATCAAGAAATCGCTCAACATTCTCATCATCTTTGAAATCATAGACTTGGGACCCTTAAACATGGAATCATCATCATATTCTTCGTAGGAAAATATTCTCATTTTTGACATCATCGTTGTCATGGTAAAACATATCCATCGTTGTTGTCATGGAAGCTTACGGAGTCATAAACCTCCGTTTTGGAAAGATACTGGACATTTGTAATTCTTTCTAGAATAGGTCGTTAGAACCAATCCGAGGAAAGTCGCGGGGCCCACGGACGAGCATCAACCCGATCCGGACCCGCCTATGAAAGTTAAGGATCATTACTCGTTATAGAAACTTCTACGAACGTTTCATAGCAATCCGAGACCATACGTGGGAGTTACGGGCGTTCGTAGTTTCGGACTCGTTTAGGAAAACAATTCTTTTGAAAACAAAACTTTTGAAAACAACAAAGTTATGGAAGCATTCATGAAATCGTAATCTAAGAATCATGCCTTTGAAAGAAAGGGACGAGCCTTAACATACCTTAGCCACTTCTTAAGCTAATCCAAACTTACGTCCCGATTTCTCCCGATCTATAATAACGTCATTAGATATCAACCATTAGCCATAAGCACTTAAGAATTCGATTTCAAGCTAACACTTTGTCTACGGAAATTTGGGCAGCATTTCCCCTATAAATCCATCAACCTCGAGAATTCAACTCGGCCAAATCAACAACCAAACCAACAATCATAATAACAATATCAATAATCAATTCACAAAATGTTCAAGACATTCCAACCCCAATCTTACTTTGCCCGAAACTTTCAAATACCATAAGAATAACCATTATACATTTCTTTCTTCCGAATTCATAAACTATATTAACAATTCCATATATTAGCAACATTATTTCCCTCAACACAAGAACCTATATTAAAGTCATATTAATTTTCCAAAACAGTACCGCAACACTACAACTTCAACGTGAATCATTAAACCTTCATTTTACGTCATAGAATTCATAACGACGACCAAAATACTAGATAACATTAATTCCACATACCTACTCCAAATCAGCCCACTTTCGGCCACCACAACAACATGCAAATTCCATGGTTTTCATCCATTTCCACATATTACAACAACACCCAACATGCTAAATACAATTAGTTCTTCAATCCTACACAACAACACACACACACACACACACACACACAATACAACACAATACACACGGCTAAGCCTCAACATGCAACCCTTCATGAATTTCATTCATTTCTACACCTTACAACATACATAAACTCCTATGAAACATGTAAAGAAGATTGAACTCACCTTTTTCCATTCAACTTCTCCCTTGGCTAGGCTTGATGAATTGCAACAACGAATGGTTTTCTCCCTCCAACAACCACTCCATGTCGTAGAGGACCTTCCAATTGGCATGAAAGCTTGAAGAAAACACTCTTCATGACCAACCTTATGGGGCTGGTTCGGCCAGCCCCTCCTAGCCGTTCCTCTTTTTTTTTTTTTTTTTTTCTCTTGAATCTTCTAGGACTTAAAATAATGAGGTGTGGTCTTCTGTCATCACACACACATATATATATGATAATAATGGGGCACATGGCCAAGCACATGGCCGGCCATGCCCCTCTTTTTTTCTCCAATTTTTTTTTCTAGATTTTTCTTTTTCTTTCCCTCTAAGTTTCTTGAAACTTCTTGAATTTTCCCTTAAGTTGTAAAGATGAATTCTTGCCTTGTCATCTTTGTCTATATTCATATAAGTCCCCCACAAATATAATATGACCACATGCACATCTTCATGGCTTAAGATGATTGGCCAACCATGGATGGGGCCCACTTTCCACTATACATGGCCACTTTGGCTTTTCATGGCTATTTCATTAAATAAATTCCAAATTCCAAGTTTGCCCTTAATTTTTCTTGTTCCAATCTTGCCCTTAACGCTCCATTCCAATAAAAATGAATTTGCAACTTATGCGTTCTTAACAAAACCAAAAAAAATGACCTTGTTCTTAACTTTCCGCCATTAACTCGGAATATCCAAATGTACAAAATGCGAGGTATAACATCCTTCCCCCCTTTAGAACATTCATCCTCGAATGTTCAACTAGTCTCGTAAGGTCTTCTAAGGGTCTTGGGGTTTCCCTTATCACCACGGCATGCAATCTCATCTATCGATTACGTTCCTTCTTCATTTTCTCTTCAGCCTCTCGAGTCGCCTCCTCCTGTCATTGTTTCACGGACCATATAATTATACCACAAGTACTCAGGATGCAATCTCTTCTATCGATTATAGAAACAATTATCCCCCTTGGGGGTTCGATTAGTCCTATCTATCTTAAAGCATACGTCAGTCTCTTCTCGTTCTCACTTGATTTCTTCATTGCTTGAAATCCACTTGTTCCGCTTCCTTGCCTTCCTATAATTGACCGGAATTTAGCTAACATTTTACTTTTATCCGAATCTTGTCTCCATTACTGTAGCCTTGACTTATCATGTCATAGCCATCTATCGTCCTATAGTGCTCCCTTCACATCTCCGATTTCCCCATATTAACGGTCCTTTCGTCGCCTTTATTCTTAGTAGCTTTCGGTGCGGGACTCTTTATAATTTTAGTCGGGTATAGCTTCCTCGCCGACAATTCATATAGTTTCATAGCATATGCTTTCATATTCAAGTTACTTAGTGGTCTATAAACCTTTTCCTAACATCCGGTGGATTCCTTTATTCCATTCATGAGAGTGGCATACTTTCTCCTTTCTCTAAATTTCCATTCGTGAGAACAAAGATTTCCTCTTTTCTCTAAAATTTTCCAGGCCGTTAATCGCCGTTCTTTCTACTTCCCCGTTTGTTATTCTAAGTGTCTCCTTGAGTCCGCTACCTCGAAGGTCTCTCTCGCTCTTTACTCTCCCGTCACTCGTTATGTTGCACTGTCGGTAAGAATACGCGAAGGTGTTCTAATTAGTCCAAGGAATACCTCAGCGCCGCTTTACTAGTCCTTATGTTCTACCCCGTCTTCTCTTCTCTTGTCTGTCCTGCGGTATGGAAACAGGTCCTTCATTCAACCATAACCATGCCTCGTCTGGCCTTCGTACTAATTTCATTTTAGTAATTGGCTTAGACCATCGTTACATTTTTTAAATCATTGACTCATACATATACATATCGTAGCACATCGTCACATCATAACTTATCAATTGAGCTGACATTAACCGATGTGGGATTCGCCTAAACCAATGTGGGATTTGCCTAAACCAATGTGAAATTTTGCCTCATCATTGGGTTTGCCCCACCATTGGGTTTGCCCCACCACCGGGTTTGAAACCAACTGATCATATCGTCATATATCATATCAAATCATCATATATCATATCAGACTTCGTATCACATCATATTTCGAAATACACATCATACATATATACACGGTACCCGGCCGAAAGAGGCTCGGCGTACCGGACACATCATACACCACAATCTATATACGGTTCCAGGCCAAAAGGGGCTCGGCGAACCGGATACATCATCCTCCGGAAAACACATCATTTGCGAACCAAGAAACCATACGCACATAAATCCTTATTACTGACTCAACAGGATGATCAAACAAGCCCTCATTTAAAAGCCAAAACAGTAATCAAATCAAGTTTCCTCCGAACGTTGCTCGGGAACATATCCAAGCCGTCCGGTTCTGTCTGTGAAAGTTACGGACATTTGTAGACATAAGATCCCTTCGGAACAAACCGTATACATAGCATTTCAAATCCAATCGTATCAAAGACATACGGTCCATACCTTGATCACATTAAGGATGCCAACATCAAGAAGCAATTATGAATCACAAACATGCTCGAAATTTTTTTATTTATTTTAAAAAAAAAAAAAAAGAATTACCCCTAAGGTTCATAACATATCACAACTTACTTGCGTCTAGGACATGCCAAAAGGAAAGAAGGATAAGCTTTACATACTAATACTTACATATGGCATCACTGTCCTTGCGCACTTATATAAAATATGTTCAATCTTAAACATGGTTCTTCCGTGCTCTGGCTTATTCCGCTCAATACATCTTGTTCATACTGGAATTTGCTCATCCTGTTTTGTCATATTCCTTTCCTTTCCTTCGGTCACCCTTAACTTTCTCATTTCCTACCGTAAGGGTTTCTTACTCCCTCTTCTTATCACTTACAAGTTGCAATAGCATTAACGAACAACTTTATAGCCAACATCTTGGCCCTTATTCTAGCATAGCGTCGCTATCCTTCCTGTTATCTCTTAACTTGTTCCATATCGCCTTCTTATCATACTCTTGTCCTCATACGCATCCACTTCCTAGCGCTGTGTCATTCAAAGTCTCTGCAAAAACTTCTCACACCGCCTTAAATACCATCCTAACTTTCATCCACTTATTGCTGGTTTCTCAGTCTTTCTAACTTATCTCAGTAAGGGGGTCTCGTTTATAGCCTAGGCATCCATATCCAACACATTATCGTGCCAATCGTTTCTATCTCGCCTTTGCATTTCTCTCACCCGCTTCCCCCCTTTAGGGGTGTACTTATACCATTTTCCATTTATATTTTGCCCCATGTCCTTATTTCCAATCTCCGTTAGGCAGTACTTTTATTCCGATAATAAATACCCCAAGTTTTTTTTTTCGGAGTATTATCTTTACCCCAACCTATATCGGGTGCTTCCTTTGGTATCCCCTCATCATTTCGCCCATTTGTGCCTATCTCTTCTTCTGTACACGAGAAATCTTATGCCCTTTCTGCATCATTCAGGATACATTATTCCTACATAATCTTTCTCCCATTTTCAAAACGTAATCCGTTCATCCACGTTCACGTGTATCATACCAGTCATCTTCTGGCATTTATTCTATCTTGTTTCTCCTCGTCTTACAACCTGGCCTTCCGCCGTCCCGACACTTATGGCACTCTTTTTTTATTTTTTATTTCTCAACTCCCTATAACTTGGCTTTTCATCGTTCCGTCCTACGCGACCTTTTATGGTTTCTGCCCACTCCATAGACTCTAATCTTCCTTAGATTAATCTAACTTCTCATTTTCCTCTTACGTCTGAATTTGTGAGACTTTTCAAAAACTTCCCAGGGGGTCACCCATCCTAAAATTGCTCTCACGCCAGCACGCTTAACTTTGGAACTTTGATGGAATACGACGCTTTAACGCTTTCCTTGCGTCTCACCGCACGACCTTCTACACATAATATTGAGTAAGTCGGAATCTTAACATATTCCCAAATGCCCCCACGACACATCCGTAATTTGTCTTATTAATACATTACTATCCGTCATAATTCTTCTCTTCTTTTCTTTCATACCCCAATCTACTCGTATCCTTACTTCCCGTGACTATAATCTCATCATATTTTCCTCCTATTTACTATTATTGCTAATTCCGCAATTTAACTTATTCTTCCAAAAGGGCAGCCGCACTTACGGCTTGGTCAAATCCCATCATTACTATTCATATGACCTTTTCCAAACATATTCCAAACTTACATCTTACTCTCGTATTATTTCCAGAAAAATTTTGGCAGAGTTTCCTCTGTATTCCTTACTATCCAAAACCTGCACGCAGGAAATACCAACATCGCCTCACAGGGCCATCACATATATTGTTATACCTCGCATTTTGTACGTCGGAACGTTTTAAGTCAGTTGCGACAAGTTAAAGACAAGGGTATTTTTCTGACTTTGCGTTAAGGCATAAGTCACTTATGATTTTATGGGATGGAAGTATTAAGGAAAATTTGGGGTAAGAGTGGAATTATGGAAATTAGTATTTCATGAAATATGGGACCAAAAATGAATTATGGGAAGTTGAACATTTCATGGAAAATTTGGGGTCAAAAATGAAGTTTTGGAAACTAAAGAATTCATGAAAAATAATCATGTGGCCATGCACATGACTTGTGGGCCATAGGCCACATGTATGAAAAATATGTGTAGTATTAGATGACTTATTAAGTCATCTTTATTATTTTCATCTTTTGGGAATAATCTAGAAAAATTGAGAAAAATTGGTGGAAGATTAAGTGGCATGTGACCACCATGTGTGCCTATATATATATATATATATATATATATATAAGTCATGAAGGGCAAGACACTTCACCATTTCATTTCCTAGAAATTTCAAGAACCATGGAGGAGCAAAGGGAACCATTCGGCCCTTGTCCGGCCGAAAATGGTGTCCCAATTTTTGATTGGGAAAAATTATTCCCTCCTAGATTTCTTACTAATTGAAAGGTCCTCGTCGACGTGGAGTAGTTGTTAGAAGAAGAAAACCGCTCGTTGTGGCCATGTGGGACCCTAGCCGAGAATGAAGTGGGATGGAAGAGGTAAGATTTAATCCTTATTTTTATATGTTATGCATGGTTTGTGCATGTTGTGGGATGTGGAAATGAAAGAAAATCATGAAACTATGAATGTTGGAATGGGGCCGTGAGTATTGGTAATTGGCCGTGTATGTGTGATGGCATATATGAGTGATGAATTAATTGTAATTAGCTTGTTGTGTGATTGTTGTAATGTGTGAAAATGGATGAAAATCATGAAAGTTGTGGGTTAGTGGTCATGGCCGAATATGGGTTGTATTGCTTGGCAAGGAATGAATAAATTTTGTTTATTGTAATTTGGTTGTTGTGTTGTGGATTATGTGATGAAAATGAAGGTATTGGATGATACAAGTTGAAGTTGGGATTGTTTGTAAGCTAATGTAGAAGTTAGCATATTGATAATATAGTTTCTTGAATTTATGGGAATGATGTTGTCAATGTGTGTAAGTTGTTAGTGTAGTTGATGAATTTGGAAGAAAGAATTGTGTTGGCCATGTTCTTGTTGAATTGGAACATTTCGGGTAAGGTTGTGTTTGGATTGGCTTGTTTGATCATTGAGCGGATTGTTTGAAATGTTTGCGAATCTTAATTGAATGATCTTGGATTGGCATTTGACCTTGTGAGCGTTGATAATAACTTAAAAGTATGTAGTCGAATTGAATATATATGAAATGTCGTCGAATTGTGTAGAAAGGAATTATTAATGTTTGGATGCATTTTGAATCACTTATGGATATTGTTAGTATGGTTGTTGGCTTGGTTGTTGTTGATTGGCCGAGTTAAAAATCTCGGGGATGTTGTATGTATAGGGGAGATCTTTGCCCAAATTTTTGTAGCCAAGAATTGGTTAAGATCGAATTCTTAAAACCTTATGATTAATATTTGGTAAATATGGCCAAATGTAGATTTTGGAGAAAACGGGACTTGAAGTTGGACGAGCGTAAAGGACGAATAAGGTATGTAAGGCTTACCCTTTCTTTCTCTTGGCATGTCCTAGATGTGACAGGCTATGATTTGAGCCTCGGGGACGACTCTGCTCCTAGGAATCCGAGCTTAGATTTGACCCTTTTTCATTCAATGGAATTGAATTAAATACTTTATGTTTTGTTGGCAAAATAGCTTAAATATCTATAACTGTCACAAATGAAACCGAATTATTTTGAGACCTTCATAAGTGGCTCCATAAAGTCTAATGTTCGTAATTTTGCGTACGTCACCTCCACTTGACCCGAGGTGGGCCCCAATCTCCGAGATTTTTCCGCATTGACTTAATTGACTTATTTTGAGCATTATACAAGTACGGCTTTTGACTAAGTTCCGATTATTAAAAAGTGATCGTTTTGACTATTCCATTGAGTTCTATGATATGTTTTGCCATGTACAAACGATCCCAAAGGTTGTGTTTTTGACATAATTCGTCGTAACTCCGAAAGGTATGATCTACGGCTATTGTATGATTTCCGTTAAATGGTCTATCGTCTGGATGGTTCTTTCGAGTCTTGGCAACATTGTACGTTTTATATTGCATATGATTTTTCTCACTACTCTGCTCGTGCAAGCTTACTATGTCTTTCACCGAGTCCCGGGCCGGGTACGTATTCGTGCACTCTTCTCTGCATTGTTCACCGAGTCCCTCACTAGAGGGCCGGGTACGCTATATATATACATATATGATATGAGGATGTGATGATGGAGATGGGGGCTGGGGGATGGCATACCGAGTCCCTTGCTAGCGGGGCCGGGACACGCTATTCACCGAGACCCTCACTAGAGGGCCGGGTACGGTAGGTATATATGTATATCTGCACGCACACATGATTATGATATGATTTTACTCACCGAGTCCCTCACTAGAGGGCCGGTATGGTATATACATGTACGATGATATGATGACATTATGACATGATTTTACTTACCGATATATGCATATGTATGATAAAGGTTTTAAAAAAGGCAAGCTTTATGATTTTTTCCATTCTTTACTTCAGTATGATCCCGCTTACTACATTTTATGCTTTACATACTCGGACATATTCCGTACCGACCCCCTTTCTTCGGGGCTGCGTTTCATGCCGCGTTGTGTACACCTGGGGAGTCGAAGACTTTAGTAGAGACATTCCGGCGGGATCGGCGAGCTCCAGTTTCTCCGGAGCGCCACCGAGTCAGAGCACTATGTTATGACAGTTTGTATATGTTAGAGACTTTGCAAACAGTGTCGTGGGTATATGGTGTCGGTTACGTAAGCGACTATGTAGGCCGACGAATTGTTATGCATTGTATTATAAGCTCCGTATGTTTCTATATGTTACGATTTTCATCGATTCGAGAAAGGCAAAAAGGCATATTATTTTTGCGAATGTTCATTATGTAATTGTGTCATGATTTAATAGTCAGCGTGATTGGGAATAGTATGTGAGTCAGCGGGTTCGCTCGGCCCTAAATAAGGGTCGGGTGCCCATCACGCCCTAACGGAAATTAGGGTGTGACAAATTGGTATCAGAGCGGTTCGTCTTGGGGGTTGTACGCAAAGTCGTGTCCGGTAGAGTCCGTTTATGGTGTGAAGCACGCCACATTTATAAACAGGAGGCTACGGGGCATCTAGGATGGTTACTCTCCTTTGACATCTTAGATCGTGTCGTAGAGCCAAGTTATAGGAAATGAGATTCCCGGCACTAACCTTTGATTTCAGCCGAAGAATGGTGTCGATGAAAGGAAGTGACAGCGATATTGGAAGCTATAAAGCATGAAGGTAACCAACGGTACAAAAGATACGTGTCGGGTAAGATATGGAAGTACGATGGAAATACAAGTTCAGATCAAAAAGAAAAAGTAAATAAGAAAGTGTAATAGGTGCAGTTTGAGCTGGGCCTACAAGGTATGCTTATTATTTTTGTACTGCCAATGATGTCGGGAGCCCTGTGAGGCTGTGATATGCTACGATATGCGTATATATATGTTGGCCCTGTGAGGCATTGTTGGTATTTCCTGTGTACAGGTTCTGAGATAGTAACAGTTACAGAGGAGACTCTGCCGAAATTTCCCCAGAAATAAAGTGAAAATGAGAGCAGAAATCCAAAGGCTGGTAACTGAGGATTTATGAGTAACGGCGATCGGGGTGTGTTCATCGCCATCGAGAATTTGGAAGCCTGGAACAAAAGGTAATCATATCCACAAGTGAAAAGCGAATACCGAGGACCAAAGGAGGGGTAAAATAGTAATTGTGTTATGAGGACGTTTCGAAATCCGTTAAGACCTCAACTTACTCTAAAATACGTGACCGAGGTGATGCGGTAGGATGGACGCAGTTATACGAGCGTTAAAGCGTCGTATTTCATCGGAGTTCCAAAGTTAAGCGTGCTGAGGTGAGAGCAATTTCATGATGGGTGACCCCCCTGGGAAGTTTTCTGAAAGTTCTGCAAATTCAGACGCAAGAAGTAAATGAGGAGTTAGAATGACTTAAAGACAAATTAAGAGTCTGGGGAGTGGGCAGAAACCCTAAAAGGTCGCGCAGAACGGGGCGAATTAGACCGATAAAGAGGAAGAAAGTGCATCCCAGTCCTAGAACTAGGGTGAGTCGGAATAGTGTATGGAGATATCTTGTAAGCAAGATAGTAGGGACTATATGTGTACATAGATGCGCACGGGATATCCTGTACAGGGTTAGATCAGCGGATATATGTATCCCGGTAATCAAAGTGGCGGTATATGGAAGGCACTAATCGGACAGGGTAACAAAGTTCAAGAGAGGAGAAAAATTTCCTATGGTACAAAGTAAGAAAAGTAGGGAAAAGGAGTATGACAAGGTAGACTCCTAGTAAATGCGAGCACGGGAGTAAGATGTGGAATAGTATGAATTAGGAGAAGGAACGATCGTGACTAAGATTAAATATGCAGGTCGTGCAAGGGCAGTCATGTTACCTATGAGTATTTATACATCGGAGGTGAGACCAAGTAAATGCTTGACGAGAAAAGTTTAAGGTCGGTAACAACAATACGATGATAATACTCTAGGTGCGTTAAGGAAAGATGTTAGGATGGCTTGAGATAAATTGCCGAGGTGGAACTAGTACTGAGAACGAACAGGACATGCTTATGGTTTAACTAAAGATGTGTTCCGACGCTGGTAGTAGGAGAAGAGAGGCAAAGACAAAGTAAGACATAAGGGTTAGTGAAGCTACGTTGAGGCGGTTCATAGAATAATTTGACCTCCTTCGTACATTCGGGTAAAGATAAGGAAATGACATGAGACAATGTGTTGAAAATGTGACAAGGTAGGTAGAGACAGATGGTAAGACGATTTAAGCAAGTGATCAAAACTATAGATGGCACGGATGTTATAAGGCAAGCTGATGTTGTTTTCACTAAAAGTTAGGTTGGGAAAGTGTTAATGCAACGATAGTGGAAAGGAAGGAAAGTGAGTAAATAAACGGCAAGGGAGTTAGAATGTCGGGATAAGAGTACCGTTTAATTGAAACTGGAAATACGGATTTAGGGCAAGGTAAGGCTGGGCGATAGTATAAGTACACCCCTAAAGGGGGGAAGCGAGGGAGACAGATACAAGTGTAAGACGAAGACAATCGACGTTACAATGTCCTGGATACGAGTGATTGGGCCGCAGGTAAAGCCCTTTGCTGAGACAAGCTAGAGAGACCGAAAAGCCGGTAGTAAAAGGATAGTAGTCAGGGAAATAATCGAGATGGCGCTGAGAATTTGTTGTAAGTACCCGGAACAACATGATATTAGGAAAGGGAGACTTAAAGGGAGAATACGACAAAGGAAGGCAACGAGTAGCTCATGGAGGCATCGTGAAAGGTAGTATGGCTACACGGGATCAGAGGTGAAGATGTGAGCAATAGAGTGGTTGTTAGCAGTAGAAATGGCATAAATCATATGACGATAATCGGTATCGACACTTAAAACTTTAGACTGGCGAATGGGTATGCTTGAAGATATCATCCGTGAAGAACATAATCAGATTCGACAAGAAGGAAGAGCTTAACCCGATGTACACCGAACCTTATTACACTAACTGTAAGGCAAAAGGGTTGCGTGCTAAAGATGTAGTTTCCGTTAAGGCACCGTGGCGGAATGATAACAGAGAGGAAATGACTTGCGAACCCGAGGAGGAGAAGAAAGAAAAATATGATTGGTAGGTGAAATTGCATGCCGCGGTGGTAAGGGAAACCCCCCAAGATCTTTAGAAGACCTTACGACACTAGTTGAACATTCGAGGACGAATGTTCCAAAGGGGGGAAGGATGTTATACCTCGCATTTTGTACGTCGGAACGTTTTAAGTCAGTTGCGACAAGTTAAAGACAAGGGTATTTTTCCGACTTTGCGTTAAGGCATAAGTCACTTATGATTTTATGGGATGGAAGTATTAAGGAAAATTTGGGGTAAGAGTGGAATTATGGAAATTAGTATTTCATGAAATATGGGACCAAAAATGAATTATGGGAAGTTGAACATTTCATGGAAAATTTGGGGTCAAAAATGAAGTTTTGGAAACTAAAGAATTCATGAAAAATAATCATGTGGCCATGCACATGACTTGTGGGCCATAGGCCACATGTATGAAAAATATGTGTAGTATTAGATGACTTATTAAGTCATCTTTATTATTTTCATCTTTTGGGAATAATCTAGAAAAATTGAGAAAAATTGGTGGAAGATTAAGTGGCATGTGACCACCATGTGCCTATGCTATATATATATATATATATATATATATATATATATATATATATATATATATATATATATATGAAGGGCAAGACACTTCACCATTTCATTTCCTAGAAATTTCAAGAACCATGGAGGGAGCAAAAAGGGAACCATTCGGCCCTTGTCCAGCCGAAAATGGTGTCCCAATTTTTGATTGGGAAAAATTATTCCCTCCTAGATTTCTTACTAATTGAAAGGTCCTCGTCGACGTGGAGTAGTTGTTGGAAGAAGAAAACCGCTCGTTGTGGCCATGTGGGACCCTAGCCGAGAATGAAGTGGGATGGAAGAGGTAAGATTTAATCCTTATTTTTATATGTTATGCATGGTTTGTGCATGTTGTGGGATGTGGAAATGAAAGAAAATCATGAAACTATGAATGTTGGAATGGGGCCGTGAGTATTGGTAATTGGCCGTGTATGTGTGATGGCATATATGAGTGATGAATTAATTGTAATTAGCTTGTTGTGTGATTGTTGTAATGTGTGAAAATGGATGAAAATCATGAAAGTTGTGGGTTAGTGGTCATGGCCGAATATGGGTTGTATTGCTTGGCAAGGAATGAATAAATTTTGTTTATTGTAATTTGGTTGTTGTGTTGTGGATTATGTGATGAAAATGAAGGTATTGGATGATACAAGTTGAAGTTGGGATTGTTTGTAAGCTAATGTAGAAGTTAGCATATTGATAATATAGTTTCTTGAATTTATGGGAATGATGTTGTCAATGTGTAAGTTGTTAGTGTAGTTGATGAATTTGGAAGAAAGAATTGTGTTGGCCATGTTCTTGTTGAATTGGAACATTTCGGGTAAGGTTGTGTTTGGATTGGCTTGTTTGATCATTGAGAGGATTGTTTGAAATGTTTGCGAATCTTAATTGAATGATCTTGGATTGGCATTTGACCTTGTGAGCGTTGATAATAACTTGAAAGTATGTAGTCGAATTGAATATATATGAAATGTCGTCGAATTGTGTAGAAAGGAATTATTAATGTTTGGATGCATTTTGAATCACTTATGGATATTGTTAGTATGGTTGTTGGCTTGGTTGTTGTTGATTGGCCGAGTTAAAAATCTCGGGGATGTTGTATGTATGGGGGAGATGCTTTGCCCAAATTTTTGTAGCCAAGAATTGGTTAAGATCGAATTCTTAAAACCTTATGATTAATATTTGGTAAATATGGCCAAATGTAGATTTTGGAGAAAACGGGACTTGAAGTTGGACGAGCGTAAAGGACGAATAAGGTATGTAAGGCTTACCCTTTCTTTCTCTTGGCATGTCCTAGATGTGACAGGCTATGATTTGAGCCTCGGGGACGACTCTGCTCCTAGGAATCCGAGCTTAGATTTGGCCCTTTTTCATTCAATGGAATTGAATTAAATACTTTATGTTTTGTTGGCAAAATAGCTTAAATATCTATAACTGTCACAAATGAAACCGAATTATTTTGAGACCTTCATAAGTGGCTCCATAAAGTCTAATGTTCGTAATTTTGCGTACGTCACCTCCACTTGACCCGAGGTGGGCCCCAATCTCCGAGATTTTTCCGCATTGACTTAATTGACTTATTTTGAGCATTATACAAGTACGGCTTTTGACTAAGTTCCGATTATTAAAAAGTGATCGTTTTGACTATTCCATTGAGTTCTATGATATGTTTTGCCATGTACAAACGATCCCAAAGGTTGTGTCTTTGACATAATTCGTCGTAACTCCGAAAGGTATGATCTACGGCTATTGTATGATTTCCGTTAAATGGTCTATCGTCTGGATGGTTCTTTCGAGTCTTGGCAACATTGTACGTTTTATATTGCATATGGTTTTTCTCACTACTCTGCTCGTGCAAGCTTACTATGTCTTTCACCGAGTCCCGGGCCGGGTACGTATTCGTGCACTCTTCTCTGCATTGTTCACCGAGTCCCTCACTAGAGGGCCGGGTACGCTATACATATATATATATGATGATGTGATGATGGAGATGGCGGCCAGGATGGCATACCGAGTCCCTTGCTAGCGGGGCCGGGACACGCTATTCACCGAGACCCTCACTAGAGGGCCGGGTACGGTAGGTATATATGTATATCTGCACGCACACATGATTATGATATGATTTTACTCACCGAGTCCCTCACTAGAGGGCCGGGTACGGTATATACATGTACGATGATATGATGACAGCATTATGACATGATTTTACTTACCGATATATGCATACGTATGATAAAGGTTTTAAAAAGGCAAGCTTTATGATTTTCTGCATTCTTTACTTCAGTATGATCCCGCTTACTACATTTTATGCTTTACATACTCAGTACATATTCCGTACTGACCCCCTTTCTTCGGGGGCTGCGTTTCATGCCGCGCAGGTACACCCAGGGGAGCTGAAGACTTTAGTAGGAGACATTCCAGCGGGATCGGCGAGCTCCAGTTTCTCCGGAGCGCCACCGAGTCAGAGCACTATGTTATGACAGTTTGTATATGTTAGAGACTTTGCAGACAGTGTCGTGGGTATATGGTGTCGGTTACGTAAGCGGCTATGTAGGCCGACGAATTGTTATGCATTGTATTATAAGCTCTGTATGTTTCTATATGTTACAGATTTTCATCGATTCGAGAAAGGCAAAAAGGCATATTATTTTTCGCAGAATGTTCATTATGTAATTGTGTCATGATTTAATAGTCAGCGTGATTGGGAATAGTATGTGAGTCAGCGGGTTCGCTCGGCCCTAAATAAGGGTCGGGTGCCCATCACGCCCTAACGGAAATTACTCGGCATATGCCTTTCGTACCTTTACCTACTGCGTGCTTTATAGCTTCGCGTATCGTTAATCGTCTTATCCGTCAATGCCATTCTCTGCCGCAATCACGGGTTAGCGTAAAAGAAATCTCATTTCCTATAACTTGGCTCTATGGCACGATCTAAGGAGTAAAAGAAAAGTAACCACCCTAAATGCCCTGTAGCCTCCTGTTTATAAATGTGGCCGGCTTCACACCATAAACAGGACTCTACTGGACACGACTTTGCAGACAACCCCTAGGACGAACTGCTCTGATACCAATTTGTCACACCCTGATTTTCGTTAGGGCATGATGGGCACCCGACCCTTACCTAGGGCCGAGCGAACCCTCTGACTCTCGTGGCACTCATAATCATATTGGGCCCTTATAGCATAACATGAGTACATAATGAAAGCTTTTCATAACAACCTGCTTTTCATCCTTTTCAAATCAAGTAAAACACGGGATCGTATAAAACCCGTAGAATAATGCATCACAATACATCGGCTTATGGAGCCGCTTACAAGACCGACATACTACATACACGATTAATCGCCGCAAAGTCTCTAACATGGAACATGGAACCATATCATAATGCTCGACTCGGCGGCCTCGGAGAAAATGGAGCTCGCCAATCCCGCTGGAACATCTTCACTAATATCTTCAACTCATCCGGGGTGTACTGCGTGGCATGAACGCGAGCGTCCACAAGAAGGGACGTCGGTACGAGCAACGTGCGAGTATGTAAGGCATGAGTAACAACATATAGAAGGATACAAAGCATGAATAGTAACAAGACGAAAACATAGGGCATTTCATGAGATAAAAGAGTAACGCATATACGAGTGCCCTTTTAGGCGGAACCTTTTTCGTTTAGTGCTGCGGAACGTGCAGCCCGATCCATATATATATATATATATTATATTGCTGCGGAACGTGCAGCCCGATCCATATAATATATTGTTGCGGGACGTGCAACCCGATCCATATATATATATAATAAAAAAAGTAACCTGTACATCTGAATGCCTTTTAGGCGGAACCATGCATACTTAGTGCTGCGGAACGTGCAGCCCGGTCCATATATATATATATTATATTGCTGCAGAATGTGCAGCCCGATCCATATAATATATTGCTGCGGAACGTGCAGCCCGATCCATATAATATATTCGCGGAACGTGCAGCCCGATCCATAACCACATATCCCGCGTCCGGGCATCCCGCGTCCGGGACGGTATCATGTCCTATTATACCAACTGATCAGGTGGTTACGCGTATATAACGCTCTCGCCCTTTTCCCATATTCATATACATATATCAAAGTCATATACCATATTCATATATCATATTCATATATCATATAAGTAGCATACATGAGAGCCCAAAGAAAGTCATGTACCTATCGGAGTGACGTATGGTCGGTAGCCTCCGATTGTATTATGGAATAATCATGGTCGCTTTGTCTCACCTTGAAGGAACGATTATTATAAGGTGAGACTATCAATGAAGAATAGCTTCACGAGGAAACATAAAATAGGATCATAAGGCATCAATTCATATACTTTAGAATCTTTAAACATAGTCATCATTCATGAATAAAATTGAGAAATCAAGAAATCGCTCAACATTCTCATATCATCTTTGAAATCATAGACTTGGGACCCTTAAACATGGAATCATCATCATCATATTCTTCGTAGGAAAATATTCTCATTTTTGACATCATCGTTGTCATGGTAAAACATATCCATCGTTGTTGTCATGGAAGCTTACGGAGTCATAAACCTCCGTTTTGGAAAGATACAGACATTTCAGAATTCTTTCTAGAATAGGTCGTTAGAACCAACAGAGGAAAGTCGCGGGGCCCACGGACGAGCATCAACCCGATCCGGGCCCGCCTATGAAAGTTAAGGATCATTACTCGTTATAGAAACTTCTACGAACGTTTCATAGCAATCCGAGACCATATGTGGGAGTTACGGGCGTTCGTAGTTTCGGACTCGTTTAGGAAAACAATTCTTTTGAAAACAAAACTTTTGAAAACAACAAAGTTATGGAAGCATTCATGAAATCGTAATCTAAGAATCATGCCTTTGAAAGAAAGGGACGAGCCTTAACATACCTTAGCCACTTCTTAAGCTAATCCAAACTTACGTCCCGATTTCTCCCGATCTACAATAACGTCATTAGATATCAACCATTAGCCATAAGCACTTAAGAATCCGATTTCAACCTAACACTTTGTCTACGGAAATTTGGGCAGCATTTCCCCTATAAATCCATCAACCCGAGAATTCAACTCGGCCAAATCAACAACAACCAAACCAACAATCATAATAACAATATCAATAATCAATTCACAAAATGTTCAAGACATTCCAACCCCAATCTTACTTTGCCCGAAACTTTCAAATACCATAAGAATAACCACAATACATTTCTTTCTTCCGAATTCATAAACTATATTAACAATTCCATATATTAGCAACATTATTTCCCTCAACACAAGAACCTATATTAAAGTCATATTAATTTTTCAAAACAGCCCGCAACACTACAACTTCAACGTGAATCATTAAACCTTCATTTTACGTCATAGAATTCATAACGACGACGACCAAAATACTAGATAACATTAATTCCACATACCTACTCCAAATCAGCCCACTTTCGGCCACCACAACAACATGCAAATTCCATGGTTTTCATCCATTTCCACATATTACAACAACACCCAACATGCTAAATACAATTAGTTCTTCACTCCTACACAACAACACACACACACACACACACACACACACGACCACAATACAATACACACGGCCAAGCCTCAACATGCAACCCTTCATGAATTTCATTCATTTCTACACCTTACAACATACATAAACTCCTATGAAACATGTAAAGAAGGTTGAACCTCACCTTTTTCCATTCAACTTCTCCCTTGGCTAGGCTTGATGAATTGCAACAACGAATGGTTTTCTCCCTCCAACAACCACTCCATGTCGTAGAGGACCTTCCCATTGGCATGAAAGCTTGAAGAAAACACTCTTCATGACCAACCTTATGGGGCTGGTTCGGCCAGCCCCTCCTAGCCGTTCCTCTTCTTTTTTTTTTTTTTCTCTTGAATCTTCTAGGACTTAAAATAATGAGGTGTGGTCTTCTTGGTCATCACACACACATATATATATGATAATAATGGGGCACATGGCCAAGCACATGGCCGGCCATGCCCCTCTTTTTTTCTCCAATTTTTTTTTCTCTAGATTTTTCTTTTTCTTTCCCTCTAAGTTTCTTGAAACTTCTTGAATTTTCCCTTAAGTTGTAAAGATGAATTCTTGCCTTGTCATCTTTGTCTATATTCATATAAGTCCCCCACAAATATAATATGACCACATGCACATCTTCATGGCTTAAGATGATTGGCCAACCATGGATGGGGCCCACTTTCCACTATACATGGCCACTTTGGCTTTTCATGGCTATTTCATGAAATAAATTCCAAATTCCAAGTTTGCCCTTAATTTTCCTTGTTCCAATCTTGCCCTTAACGCTCCATTCCAATAAAAATGAATTTGCAACTTATGCGTTCTTAACAAAACCGAAAAAAATAACCTTGTTCTTAACTTTCCGCCATTAACTCGGAATATCCAAATGTACAAAATGCGAGGTATAACAAATCAATACTTGTATAATGTTAAATCATACACAAATGCTACCAAATTTGTAATTAAAAGTTCTAAAACGTGATTGACATCTCCCGTTTGACCGGTTACACATAATTGATTTCTTGATCTCAATTTACTTAAATAACAATCACCTTTAACATACCCATATACCCATTACCATAACCATGTGATATGACACTAGTCCATAGCCTCATTTGCCGACATAAAATATTATTTTCAATCATCATCGTCACACTTTTTCGTCTTAAATCATTTCGGGACTTCATTCCTTGTATACACTGAGTTCTTGATTTTCATACTTGAATATGATAAAATTCTCCGGGCTCAGGTAAATTTGCCCATGTTGGACGGTCCAATTTCCTGGTCCATTATACGAAATATTATAGCTTGGACCGTATTTCATTCAAATAAATTTTGAATCTCGATGAAGCTTATTTTCTTCGATTTGTTCAACTTCTAATCCTTACGACAAATTTGTACCATCACTCTAACCACCTATAAGCTTGGGGAACAACTTCATTTCCATTACTAATGTCATTTAACTCGTACGTTTTCCAACGCATGAAAACACGGGATGTAACATCCTTCCCCCCTTTAGAACATTCGTCCTCGAATGTTCAACTAGTCGCATAGGGTCTTATAAAGATCCGTCTCGATCTTTCCAACTGTTAACTGTCTTTCCTATAATCATTTTTCACGGCATACCCAAATCCATAACTTTTCTGAACAGCGCGTCTCATTTATTGTCCATTCACAATATTTTCCTTCCCCCTTTTTGACGTATCTGACTAAATATTCTAATTACCAATTTTAGCAGAATCTCTTTTAACATTCGTGCTATTCAACCCCTATACATAGCAAATACCGGCGATACCTCACAAAACACATAGTTAGGTGACACATTCCCACCATTCAAAACTTCCAATTTCGGATAGCGGAACAAATATATCAAGATTTCACTTCCGTAGCTTTCATGTCATTGCTTACTTTCCTCCATCGTATGTAAAGCCCACATATAGAAATTTCATTTTCCTATGACTTGGCTCTATCGCACGATCTAAGACAGAAAGAAGGTCAACAATCCCTAAATGCCCCGTAGCCTCCCGCGTTTTATAGATGTGGCGCGCTTCACACCATAAACGGGACTCTACTAGACACGACTTTACGGACAACCCCTAGGACGGCACCGTTCACGATACCACTTTGTCACACCCTGATTTTACTAGGGTGTGATGGGCACCCGACCCCATATTCGGAGCCGAGCGAACCCACGGACTCTTATTACATACATAAGCTTCCAGACTCTTATCAGACAAAAATGAAAAATACAACAAATATTTTTGGAAATATCCCTTGTAGTTTACAAATCGACAGAATCTGTAGTCATATGGAATCTCTTTTGCGAATACGGAATGACACGTCGGCTGATGGAGCCGCTCACAAACATCCGAACCCACAACTCGTCCGCAAAGTCTCTAACACATAATCGAACACATAACATGCAAAATCGACACGGCGGCACTCCGGGAGCAAGTGGAGCTTGCCAAACGCCGCGGAACATCTCCTACTGAGTTCGTACTCATCCGGGTGTACTGCGCGGCATGAAACGCGACCCCGAAGAACGGGGGTCGATGTACGGAATATGTGCGAGTATGTAAAGCATAAGATGCGATAAACGGAGAATCATAGGCGAACGAGGATAGGAACATAAATGTAATAACCGGAGTATCGAAATGCTTACTCATAAAACATAAGCAAATGCATATGAAAACATGTCATAGCCGGTTCCCACTCAGAGACTCGGCAAACGAGTAAGTGGTCGCCCCGACGGCCGTATTACGCTATCTTGGAGTGCTCCATTGTCCCGGAGCCTAGATTTTGGTACGGACATCCTCTTATTGTATATATGTGTTTATCCGGGGGTACGCGGGGCTTTGTCCCTCCATATGATCTTGTTTACTTTAGAGGTTCAGAGACATATGTGTGGGTTGTTGATAGTTGTTGTTCAGTTGTGTCTGTATGACTTATGTTTTGGTACGTTCCCATTCATAGTGGCAGCCTTGTCGGCTTGCTTATATGTATGCGTTTGGGATGCTGTATGTAGTGGTAGTCTTGTCGGCTTGCGTATATATAGTTGGGGCGTTCCCACATGTTATGATAGCCTTGCCGCTTATGTACGATGTTATCTGTTGGAAGTTGTGACTCCACAAGAGACAGGCTGTCTTGATATATATATATATATATATATATATATATATGCGACGATTTGGAGACGTCGTCTTGCCTTTATA